>NC_064630.1:813123621-813426651 GCF_023864275.1 Schistocerca cancellata
CCTATTCTTCTATATATTATTCTTGTCAGCAACTTGGATGCATGATCTGTGAAGCTGATTGTGCAGTAATTCTCGCACTTGTCGGCTTTTCAAATCTTAGTGCTAATGATATTTTTCCGAAAGTCAGATATCGCCAAACTAATGCAGTCTCCAGACCAACATGTATAGCCGTTTTGTTGCACTTCCCCCCTATGATTTTAGAAGTTCTGATGGAATGTTATCTATCCCTTCTGCCTTGTTTGATCATAGGTATTCGGAAACTCTTTGAAATTTTGATTCTACTTTTGGACCCCCTATCTCTTCTGTATCGACTCCTGTTTTTTCTTCTGTCACGTCATCAGAGAAGTCATTCCCCCTCACAGAGACTTACAGTGTATTATTTCCACCAATCTGCTCTCTTCTCTGCGTTTAACAATGGAATTCCTATTGCATTGTTAATACCATCGACATTGCTTTTAGTTTCACCGAACGTTGTTCTGGCTTTTCTGTGTCCTGAATCAGTTCTTCCAAAAATCATTTCTTTTCTGATTTATTCACATTTTTCATTTAGTTTGCCTGCCTTTGCTATTTATTTTGTTGCTAATTGACTTATGTTCTGAGTTCCTGAATTTCCCTGAACATTTTTTTACTTCCTTCTCTCATCAATCAACTGAAATACTTGCTCTTTTACCCTGGTTTCTTTACTGTTACCTTCTTTGTAGCTATGTTTTTCATTGCAACTTCTGTGATCGCAGTTTTTAGAGACGTCCATTCCTCTTCAACTGAACTGCCTAGTGAACTATTCTTTCTCTATCTACAGCCTCAGAGAACATCAAGTCTATCTCTTCATTCCTCTGTCGATAGCAGATTTTAAGTAACCAGTGACTGAAACGCGGCGGCGACGCGTCTTATTGGCCTGAATTTCAAGTAATGTTCACAATGACGTGTTGTGCAGTGTGTCCGACAAAAACGGCGGTCAACAATCTGCGGCAGAACTATTAACCACGCCCAATTTGTTAACGGGAATTGAAGGTAGCTTTTACGAGCAAACTTAAGACCGAAAAATCTCAGTTTGACCGGCAGAAGCAAACTATAGTTTCTCACTTTCATTAGTTTCCTGAAACCATCCTTACAGTGGATACACGAGCTGCCACGTTGCCAAGTGATGAGCACCCCTGGTTAAAGGTGACACATCCATATTTCAAACTAAAGAAGGTTGGCAGAAATAAAAAATAAGAGCAACTAAAATAGTCAATACATTTATGAAAATGTTCTACCAAAGTCTCAGAAATTAAAAAAAAGCATTGAAATGAATTTATTGGAATAAAACGACAGTCACAGTCATTCTTGTAAGATTTGGAAATAAAAAAATTTCAAACCGTGGAACGAGATTCGAACCCCTATGCCTCTATATTTGAGGGGCGGATCTTAACCACTGTGCTACGCCTCTACTATATATTATGTATGAGACTTGCAAGAAACTCTTGCAACGATGATTTGCTGCGTTCAAATATTCTGTGAAAGAATCCAGTACGACGTTAGCACCGTTGTTTGTATTTTTATCACGTACACCGAGCTGTCAAAAGTCATGGGATAGCGATATGCACGTATAGAGATGGCGGTAGTATCGCCAATACATGGTATAAAAAGACACTGCATTGGCGGAGCTGTCATTTACACCCAGGTGATTCACGTGAAAAGCTTCCCGACGTAATTATGGTCGTACGATTCGAATTAACAGACTTTGAACGCGGAACGGTAGATGGGGCTACACGCTTGGGACATTCCATTTCAGAAACTGTTTGGGAATTTCATATTCCAAGGTGTGCCGAGAATGCCACCTTTCGTGTATTACGTCACACAGGACAACACAATGGCCGACGGCCTTTACTTAACGACCGAGAGCAGCGGCGTTTGCGTAGAGTTCCAGTAATCAATGTGGGACGTACGACGAACGTATTCGTTGAGACATTGCAGCCAAATTCGGCGTTAATAGGCTACGGCAGCAGACGAGTGACACGAGTGCCATCGCCTGCTGCGCCTATCGTGGGCTCGTGACCATATCGGTTGGACTCTAGACGACTGGAAAATCGTGGACTGGTCAGATGAGGCCCTATTTCAGTTGTTAAGAGCAGATGGTACGGTTGGGGTATTTTTAAGAATAACAACACTCCGTGTCACAGGGCCAAAATTGTTCGCAGTTGGTTTGAAGAACATTCTGGATAATTCGATCAAATTATTTGACCACCCAAATGGTCCTAAATGAAACTTATCGAATATTTATGGGACATAATCGGCATGTCAGTTAGTCCACAAAATATTGCACTGGCAATAGTTTCGCTATTATGGATGGCTACAGAGACGACATGGGTCAGTATTTCTGCAGGGAACTTCTAACGACTTGTTGAGTCTATACCACAGCGAGTTGCTGCCCTACGGCAGGCAAAAGGAGGATCTACACGATATTAGGATGTGTCCTGTGAGTTTTTTCACCTCATTGTATGATGACATTCATGTCCACTATAAGGTACAGTGATACGGAATGTATTTGTGAAAATATTGTATCATTTCAAAAGTTTCAAACCAGCAAACAATTTCAGATCTGTTAATTTTTACGTTCATTACAATGACAGTTCTGTTACAGCAATTGTTTGCGAAGCTAAAGATAAAGATGAGCTATATTCAAGGCCAACACTTGTTTTTCATCCAAACAGCTTAAGCACATTTTATTGAAAACACATTTCTCTCTCGCAGGCCAATTATTCGACTTACCGGCTAGCCTGTATTTAGCATCGTGTAGCGTTTGCTTCACATACTCTGTTCAAAATTTAGTTTTAACACATTTCTGTTGTCCTGCGCTGAGATTTACGTATTTCAATGTCAGAATAAGTATTATAATTTTATCAGATACCAATCCGGCGCAAACACGAGCTTGTAACTTTTTACACATTTCTTTCAAACCGATATAAAGGACAATGTACAAAAGTAATTTAGGATAACCAAATACTTGAATAATTTTATGATCGTATATATGTATATGTGTGGGGGAACTTATGACTGTAGTGTCAGAACAATTTTCAAAATCATAAATGTGGATGCTCATGCACCTAAAGAAAGTACTATTAGATCAATATGTTACACTATGATCTTGACACTAGCTAGTACATACCTAGGAAAATTTTATTGCTGTCATTCTTGAGCTTCCGATTGTTCTTTTTCTTTTTGTGTCAGTTGGAGTTTACTTCTTGTATTCTGGTGTAGGTTTAGTGCAGAGACGCATATCTTTGAAAATAAACAATCATATCGAATACCTTCAGGATGTATAATAAGTTTGTGACAGCATACATCTGTACTGTTCAGACCAAAATGTCTTACAAATGTACCAGGTGTAGAAAAATGAAACCGGAATTTCCCTGTAGATGGTGCTAGCCCGTGAGAGTTTTGTGCCAACGAACTACGATTTGCCGACAGCATTCGTTTTCTGTTATCATTTGAAGAAAACTGCTGTAGAATCGCATCGAATGGTTGTCGAAGCTCTCGTTGAAGACGGTCTCGGGAAAACACAGTGTTTCGAGTGGTTCGAAAAATTAAAAAAATTATGACTTTGACGTGAGAAACGACTAGCGCGGGAAACCACCAAAAAAGTTCGAAGACAACGAGTTGCAGGCTTTATTGGATGAAGATGATACTCAAATTCAACAGGAACCGTGGAACAATTTAATACAACGAAGGAAGCTGATCGCTGTCCGCAGCTCGTGGTCGTGCGGTAGCGTTCTCGCTTCCCGCGCCCGGGTTCCTGGGCTCGATTCCCGGCGGGGTCAGGGATTTTCTGTGTTTCGTGACGACTGGGTGTTGTGTGATGTCCTTAGGTTAGTTAGGTTGAAGTAGCTCTAAGTTCTAGGGGACTGATGACCATAGATGTTAAGTCCCAGAGTGCTCAGAGCCATTTGAACCATTTTTTCTTTAAGCTGATCGTTACCAACAGCAAATGATCGATTTAAATCGAGCATTATGTGAAAAACCACCGGAATATAGATAAGGCAAGGCAAAGTCGTATTGCTCCATGATAACACCCTATTACACACAACGAAACGGGTCAGGGAAGCGATCGAGGCTTTCAGTTGGGAAATACTAGGGCATGCGGCTTATTCTCCAGAATTGTCTCTGTCCAAGTATCATCTAGTTCCATCACTGGGACACGCTCTCGCTGAACAATACTTCAGTCAGTATGAAAATGTACGAAAATGGCTCGCTGACTGGTACGCTTCAAAAGAAGACAGGTGTTTTTGACGTGGCATTCATTGTCTGCTGGAGAGGCGGGAGAAATTGTAAACAGCAATGGAGATTATTTTGAATAAAATATTGTTTATCAGTTTCAAACAAAATACATGTAATTATTGCAACCAAATTTAGATTTCATACTTCTACACCTGGTATGTGATCGTTATGGACTAAAGTTACGATAAAAATGCAAAAAAAAAAAAAATGTAAACATTTCAGATTATAGTCTGTATTTTGAAAAATACACGTTCTGTTTGGACAATATCTAAAACTTCTGTTCATGTAAAATGGAAACGCAAGATAGGGCACTACAAACTTTATGAATAAGTGCCTGTATTTAAACCTCGTAAAGTGAATTATTGACACTCCTCTGAGCGATGACAGCGAGTGTTGATATAGACAAGTCCAGTACATAAATGAATGAACATTGATTCCTCATTCTGCTTATTCAAGTCCGTAGCAAAATGTTTTCACATCTGTGATCCACTCAGAGATATCAGCTTCAGACAAGTTTCCTTTAGGTGAATCCTTTATATGTGCAAAAGCACGTTTACTGTGTTGTGGCTCGCTGCCAGCAAGAGTAATGTGTCAGCTGTATCGGATTGTCTAGGTGGAACGCTGGGCGCGTAACTATTATTGACATAAACCGTGCTGTGTCATTGTTTAAACCCTATTTAATATATTCAAATACCCAACATCAATGGGACTTAACTGCTAAGGTCATCAGTCCCTAAGCTTACACACTACTTAAGCTAAATTATCGTAAGGACAAACACACACACCCATGCCCGATGGAGGACTCGAACCTCCGCCGGGACCAGGCGCACATTCCATGACTGCAGCGTCTGAGACCGCTCGGCTAATACCGCGCGGCTACTAATTGGAATTCGCGCGGTACCGCACGTTACTATTTTCTGAAAAAAATGTACAATCCCGCGCGGCGATGTTACGTATTAAAGTAGTTATTACTTTGTTTATGTTCTTACGTAAATTTGACGTATGTGACAATAAGATTTTTGTTTCAGAACAAGCTAATGAAAGTCTTACGTTACGTGTTATTGAAAAAAGAGTACAACTGTTTGAAGTTATCCACATCTGACGAGCTGTCTGACGTCTCCTTGAAATGAAACCAACCTGTCCTCAAGCCTCTGATTACCCACCGCCTCATTAGGCTGGCTGTCGGTATCCGCCGGCCGTTGTGGCTGAGCGGTTCTAGGCGCTTCAGTCTGGAACCGCGCGACCGCTACGGTCGCAGGTTCGAATCCTGCCTCGGGCATGGATGTGTGTGATGTCCTTAGGTTAGTTAGGTTTAAGTAGTTCTAAGTTCTAAGGGACTGATGACCTCAGATCTTAAGTCCCATAGTGTTCCGAGCCATTTGAACCATTTTTTTGTCGGTATCCCTGCCTTTCTACAATGGGACGACCTCCTACCTGGGGCCAGTTCATCTTATTTTAACACAGAAGTTTATACGTTAACAGTTACTGTTCAAAAAGGGCAACTTCTCAGAACAAATGGTGCTAACAACTATGTTGACATGTGAATCCTTTCTCATACGCTAACAAGAAATGTGTGAGTTTCGGAAAAAATTTCAATAAAATTAGTTGTTTGTTCTCTGATAAAACATGTTGAACACGACAGTATGTTCACTGCTCAAAGACAAAATGTGAATTTTGTTGATTTCTGCATTATATCTGTCCTTTTCAAAAACTTCAAATTCATTGTATGTGAAGTAAATTCCGAACTTTATGTGATATGAACGTACTGATCCGTACTATTTCTCATTGTGGATGATGTTGAAGTCTGAAGTCTCTGTACCAGTTTGTAGTTCATGTTTCCCATGGAGTTCGGCTGCATAAGGGGGCAAATATTTTAAATATGATCTTGATCAATAATAAAGTAGCCCGGAATTTAACCATGCGCTATGATCTGTAATTATCTGGCCTAGATATGATAAATCTCTAAACCGATAAGATGATTACCATACACAGACAGATTCTAATAATAATGTTTGTTTTGAAAAGACACCTCGAAAGGTGACCAATAACGTTCGGTAGAATAATTTTCTTATGATGAACATATGTTATCAATTACAATAAGCAAGTGACTGATATTTACTGTGTCTTCCCAAAGTTTTTCGTACAACTGAAGCCAATGACGTATACTCCAGTGACTTGTAGTCAAATGCTGAGAGCAAGTTTGAATTAATGAACACTGTCTTCACCATTCGAGGGGGCTGTGATGGAACCAAGAAGATAGGTTCTTTTGGCCGAATGAGCGGTAACGTCAAGTAATATTCCTGCTTATAAACTCCTACACAACAACAGTATCGTTATATCAGCTGAAATATTGGCCGTGTTATGGTAACTGTATTGAATGGACAATAAAGTATATCTCTTGCGTTGCGCATTATAGAAAAGTAAATTATTTTTGAAACTTGCATCTCTAAACTCCTGACATTGTAGTAATCCTTGTTCTACCAAGTTGTAATCATTTTCTTCTATTTATTTGTTTCATTCTTCTCCTGGCAGCGGCCTGACACAGATGTAAAGTGTTTTACTAGTAATAAATGGACCAGTATATTTTTAAAAAAACAGTTTTATTTTGCAAATTAATTATCTTTCAGTTCTTTTCAGTTTAATTATGTAGTGAAAGTAACTTTTGGCTGTTTACATTAACTTAAAAGCGATTTGTTGGGTGAGGCAACGATCGAGCACCTAAAGTGCCCTGTCGATAGTTACTCTATCTTTTGAAAGTCTAACCAGCATCTTAATCTGAAGTCTGATAAACTTTTTCGAAATGAATTTCCTTTGTATGATCATTAACTACGCACATGATTATTAATCACCAAACATGCTGTTAACGAACAGTGACTATTTTGACCTGAATTTAATTCTCATTTAAGTTAATAAAGCCTATGAAATTCACGTTACTCGATTTGAAAATAATCAGTATATCCCACAATTTGAATCGAAAAGGAAAACGTCTCTTTCCTTTATTTACCGCCTTCCATCTGAATCATTCTGTGTGAGCCTTTATGATATATATGAACAGAAAAATTAATTAGCTTGTTAAAAGGGTGTTAAAAGGGAACCACCACAAAACTTCCTGCACTTTGAAGACAAAGTCGGTGTAACTTTGTCAGGTCACTAGAAAAAGTTGGTTTCAGTGATAGACTAATTATTTTAAGCAAAGGGAAATATAGAAATACGTCACATCATTGAAAAATTTTGTGTTTTCAGTTACATTGTATCGATATTTTCTGTCTGAGTGTTATCATAGTTCCTTCCTTAGACCCAGACGAGGATCTCATTGAAAAGTCTCCCGTGGTCAGATAGGCAGATTTGAATACGAAGACTCATCGCACTGTTTCTGGGATGAGCGATTCATACTCTAAAATATTTCCGTGTCGTTATGAGCGTTCCATGTCACGCACGTCTTGTAAAAGATAAAAGGAAAAATTGAAATCAGTCACATTCAAATATTTGTGTTTTTGGTCATATAATATCGATATTTTGGTTCTGCGCATTACCAGTGATCGACATGGCATTCCAAATCTAGTACGCATATACAGTAAAGAGCCAAAGGTACTGCTACAGGCACCTAATATCGTGTAGGGCCCGCAACACGACGAAGCTTGGGCTCGACTAATGTCTGAAGTAGGGCTGGAAAGGCCCGAGAGGAAAGGCCTACCGGTCCCCGGCACGAATCCGCCCGGCGGATTAGTGTCGAGGTCCGGTGTGCCGGCCAGTCTGTGGATGGTTTGAAGGCGGTTTTCCATCTGCCTCGGCGAATGCGGGCAGGTTCCGCTCATTACCCCTTAGTTACACTGTGTCGGCGGTTGCTGCAAAACACTGTCTCCATGTACACACACATACGGTAATTACTCTACCACGCAAACATTGGGCTTACACTCGTCTGTTATGAGACGTTCCCGCAGGAGGGTTCACTGGGTGCCAAACCGCACAATAAACCTGGGTTCGTTGTGCGGGCGGCGGTTCAGTGGGTGGGTTGCTGTGGCCTGTTGTGGGGTTGTGAACCTCTGAGGGCTACGGTGGAACGTATCCTCTCCGTCGTTTCTAGGCCCCCAGTTTAATACACAAATACATGCGTACAGTGCTGGAGAGAATTGACAGATGAATATTGCAGGGCTATCTATAAATCGGTAAAAGTGCGAGGGGGTCAGATCTCTTTCGAACAGCACGTTGCAAGGTATCCCGCATAAGCTCAATAATGTTCATGACTGGGGAGTATGGTAGCCAGTGGAAGTGTTTACATTCGGAAGAGTGTTCCTAGAGTCACTCTGTAGCAATTCGGGACGTGTGGGGTGTCGCATTGTCCTGCTGGAATTGCCCAATAACGTCGGAATTCACAATGTACATGAAAGTATCTAGGTGATCAGACAGGAGTCTTACATACGTGTCACTTGTCACAGTCGTATCGGGACGTATCAGGGGTCTCATATTGCTGCAACTGCACACGTCCCACACCCTTACAAAGCCTCCACCAGCTTGAAGAGCCCTTGCTGACATGCAGGGTGCATGTATTCATGAGGTTGTCTCCATACCCGGACACTTCCGTCAGATCGATGCACTTTTAAACGAGGTTCGTCAGACCTGGCAACATGCTTCAACAGTCCAGTGTCGGTGTTGACAAGACCCAGACCAAGCGCAAAGCTTTTTGTTGTGCAATCATAAAAAGGTACACGAGTATGCCTTCGGCTCCGAGAGCCCATATGGATGATATTTTGTTGAATGGTTCGCACGCTGCCGCTTGTAGATCGCCGAGCATTAAAATTTGCAGAAATTTGCGGAAGGATTGCACTTCTGCCATGCTAAACGATTCCTTTCAGTCGTCGTTGGTCCCGTTGTTGTAGGATCTTTTCCTGGCAGCAACGATGTCGGAGATTTGATGTTTTACCGGATTCCTGATTTTCACGATACTCTCGTGAAATCGTCGTGCAGGAAAATTCTCAAAAATGGTTCAAATGGCTCTGAGCACCATGGGACTTAACTTCTGAGGTCATCAGTCCCCTAGAACTTAGAACTACTTAAATCTAACTAACCTACGAACATCACACACATCCATTCCCGAGGCAGGATTCGAACCTGCGAACATAGCGGTCGCGCCGTTCCAGACTGTAGCGCCTAGAACAGCTCGGCCACCCAGACCGGGGGGAAAATTCTCACTTCATCACTACCTCGGAGAAGCTGTGTCCCATCGCTCGTGCACTGACTATAACACCATCTTAAAATTCACTTAAATCTTGATGACTTGCCATCGTAGCAGCAGTAACGGATCTAACAACAGCGCCAGGCACTTGTGTTGTATAGGCGTTCAAATGGGGGGTCAAATGGCTCTGAGCACTATGGGACTTAACATCTATGGTCATCAGTCCCCTAGAACTTAGAACTACTTAAACCTAACTAACCTAAGGACAGCACACAACACCCAGCCATCACGAGGCAGAGAAAATCCCTGACCCCGCCGGGAATTGAACCCGGGAACCCGGGCGTGGCAAGCGAGAACGCTACCGCACGACCACGAGATGCGGGCATATAGGCGTTCCGACCGTAGCGCCGTATTCTGCCTGTTTACATATCTCAGTGCTTGAATACGCATGCCCATACCAGTGTCTTTGACACTTCATTGAATAAGTTGCATTGGTGAGCCTTTTTGCTCTTCCCATTATCCCATAGAAATCCTTTGAAACCTAAGAGGACTTTCTTAAGAAAATAACTTTTATTTCATAAAACTATCATTGTCATCGGCATTATCTATGTTTTCCCTAAAGTAAGTAACCTCTAAATGATTCAAATGGCTCTGAGGTCAGCATTCCCCTACTTAGAACTAATTAAACCTAATTAACCTAAGGAAATCACACACATCCAAGCCCGAGGCAGGATTCGGACCTGCGACCGTGGCAGCAGCGCGTTTCCGGACTGAAGCGCCTAGAACTGCCCGGTCACAACGGCCGGCTAGATAACCTCTACTCAGGAGTCCACGATCATGTTTTTTTTTCATTCGTTGCAATTTCACACTTCTATATTACGTAACTCCAATAGCATAACATTCCGCTATAATGTCATAATTACATATAAACGGAAGTACACAATAGGCGAAAGTTACTTTCGTCCTTAAGTTTTGCGTCCCTGTGTAGATGGCAGGAAGGGGATCTGGCCCAGAGCGGTGGCGCAAAGACTAGTGCACTGGACTCGCATTCGGGAGAACGACAGTTCAAACCCGCTTCCAGCCATCATGATTTAGGTTTTCCGTGATTTTCCCAAATCGCTTCAGGCAAATTGCAGGGATGGTTCCTTTGAAAGTGCACGGCCGACTTCCTTCCCTAATTCGTTGCGGCCGATGGCTTCGCTGTTTGTTCCTCTCCCGCAAACCAACCAACGGGGATGTGAACCGCTGCCCTCCCAAATATTAACACAGTGTCTTACCAGTGCGCCTCCTCACCCAGTGTATAATCTAAAACGTAATGGGCAAAGACAGCTAACTAAATAAACAGAGCGATCTGATGGAACCGGGAGCAGTAGGGTTTTGCTGTAGGGTTTTGGAGCATATACTGTATTCAAACATTATGAATCACCTCGAAGGGAACGATATATTGATACGTAATCAGCATGGTTTCAGGAAATATCGTTCTTGTGGAACGCAGCTAGCTCTTTATTCGCACGAAGTAATGGTCGCTATCGACAGGGGATCTCAAGTTGATTCCGTATTTCTGTATTTCCGGAAAGCTTTTGACACCGTTCCCCACAAGCGACTTCTAATCAAGCTGCGGGCCTATGGGGTGTCGTCTCAGTTGTGCGACTGGATTCGTGATTTCCTGTCAGGAAGGTCGCAGTTCGTAGTAATAGACGGCAAATCATCGAGTAAAACTGAAGTGATATCAGGTGTTCCCCAGGGAAGCGCGCTGGGACCTCTGCTGTTCCTGGTCTATATAAATGACCTGGGTGACAATCTGAGCAGTTCTCTTAGGTTGTTCGCAGATGATGCTGTAATTTACCGTCTAATAAGGTCATCCGAAGACCAGTGTCAGTTGCAAAGCGATTTAGAAAAGATTGCTGTATGGCGTGGCAGGTGGCAGTTGACGCTAAATGACGAAAAGTGTGAGGTGATCCGTTGGAATTCGATTACTCGATAAATAGTACAGTTCTCAAGGCTGTCAAGTCAACTAAGTACCTGGGTGTTAAAATTACGAACAACTTCAGTTGGAAAGACGACATAGATAACATTGTGGGGAAGGCGAGCCAAATGTTGCGTTTCATTGGCAGGACACTTAGAAGATGCAACAAGTCCACTAAAGACACAGCTTACACTACACTCGTTCGTCCTCTGTTAGAATATTGCTACCCGGTGTGGGATCCTTACCAGGTGGGATTGACGGACGACATCGAAAGGGTGCAAAAAAGGGAAGCTCATTTTGTATTATCACGTAATAGGTGAGAGAGTGTAACAGATATGATACGCGAGTTGGGATGGATGTCATTAAAGCAAAGACGTTTTTCGTCGCGGCGAGATCTATTTACGAAATTTCAGTCGCCAACGTTCTCTTCCGAATGCGAAAATATTTTGCTGAGCCCAACCTACGTAGGTAGGAATGATCATCAAAATAAAATAAGAGAAATCAGAGCTCGAACAGAAAGGTTTAAGAGCTCGTTTTTCCCGCGCGTTGTTCGGGAGTGGAATGGTAGAGAGATAGTATGATTGTGGTTCGATGAACCCTCTGCCAAGCACTTGAATGTGAATTGCAGAGTAATCATGTAGATGTAGAGGTAAATGAAATAGTAATTAGTAACAACAACACAGATCGTTGTATACGCTGTTTTACGGCTCGGAGGCAGGACTGACCGGTATTGTTTGGCCTTAGAAACATTTTAATTTTGAACATTAGTTATTTTTCCTTAACAGTTACATGATAGTTTTTTCTTAAGTAGTGCGTATTATGCACTTAGGTTATGTTGCATGCATTTATTTTCTAATCAAATGTTAGAGTTAGACGAAAACAGGACTCCCTAGATACTACAAAACGCATTTTTTCCGAATTTTCATAGACAAACGAAAAATCGGAAATGGACAAAGGGGCAAGAAGTTGCCCAGTGCAAGATCTAGTGTTGAAAAAAAATCGTTAAATTGCTTGAAAGTAATCATAATAATTAAAAAATCTTAATAGGTGATTTGAGTAAACTTTTCTCAGTATTTTCATAACCAAATGAAGAGATATAAATGGACAAAAGCAGTATGACCAGTATGGCATCTATCTTTGAAAAAAAAAAAAGATTTTATTTCTTGAAAGTAGTCACGGTAATTATGAAAAACAGATATAGTGGTTGGAGTGAATATTGAGTTACGGAGTGTCCATAAATTGTATTTACAACTTAAGATTTTAATAACTTTAAAATTGTTTTGGATATTAACAAATAAGCTTTCAACGCTGGATAAGGTAACTCAGAGTTCGTTACCTTCCACGTGACGCAGTTTTGACGCAAAATTGAACTTGAAAACCCGTAAAGTGTGGACACCACGGCAGAGAGCTCAGTTCATACAAACGACGTACGATACCTAACTGCAACAAATCTATCGAACACAGTATGTAAGGCAACCACCGTCCCGACTAAGAATTCGGACTTGGCACAACTCAGTTATGGACACAGATAGGTTCTTCATAAAAAGGTGGCGGGTCGCCCATCTGTTTCAGACGCTAACGTGGAAAAGATACGGCACGTGGTAGAAAGGAGTCTGACAAAATCAGTGCGTGCGGCGGCCAGAGAGTTGGAAATGAGACGGTCAGCAGTTCACAAGGTCTTGCATAAGAGGCTACGGCTGTAGCCCTACAAGGTGCGGCTGTTTCAGGCACTAAAGTCTACGGAAAAACCTCAGCACGAATAGTGTGTAGTGGATATGCTAGGCAAGACTGATGCGAACAATGACTTTGGAAAAGATTTGTTTCTGCGATGAGGCAACGTTTCAGGTATCCGGCAAATTGAGTAGTCATAACGCTCGTATGTGGGGTTCACAGCACCCTCATGTTAAACGTAAAATGGAAAGCGACCGTATCAAAGTCAATTTTTGATGCAGACTGGCGCAAAATTCCATCGTTGGCCCATTCATTTCATCGAGTCAATGGTAGCGTTTATGTGGACGTGTTGCAAAAGTTTGCTGTTCTACAACTGGAACACATGCCACCTGACGTCATATTCCAGCAGGATGGGGCACCACCCCACTGGCCCCTAACTGTTCGTCAATTTCTAAATGAATAGTTTCCGCACAAGTGGACTGGACGAGATGGTTCAATCCTACGGCCGCCACGATCGCCTGGCCTCAAACCGTTAGATTTTTCCGGTGGGGTTTTTGTAAGAGATCTGATGTATCGAACCAAGGTTAAAAACCTACTGGACTTGAAGGTACGCATTCGCATTCCATTTGAACGTGTCACCGTGGTGATCTTGAATCTTAGTTGGAGGAAAATGGTGTTCCGAAGAGACATTGTCCGTGCCACTAAGGATGCACATATTCATGTGTATGAATGAGGAAACAAAACTTCAAACGTTACCTTATTACATGTTGAGAAACATTTGTTAATATCTTGTATAGTTTTAAGTTGTAGTTGTTGTAGTCTTCAGTCCAGAGACTGGTATGATGCAGCTCTCCATGCTGCTCTATCCTGTGCAAGCTTCTTCATGTCTCAGCAACCTACATCCTTCTGAATCTGCTTAGTGTATTCATCTCGTGGTCTCCCTCTACGATGTTTACCCTCCACGATGCCCTCCAGTACTAAATTGGTGATCCCTTGATGCTTCAAAACATGTCCTACCAACCGATCCCTCTTTCAAGTTGTACCACAAATCTCTCTTCTCTCCAATTCTATTCAATACCTCCTCATTAGTTATGTGACCTACCCACCTAATCTTCAGCGTTCTTCTGTAGCACCACATTTCGAGAGCTTCTATTCTCTTCTTGTCCACACTATTTATCGTCCATGTTTCACTTCCATACATGGCTACACTCCATACAAATACTTTCAGAAACGACTTCCTGACACTTAAATCCATACTCGATGTTAACAAATTTCTCTTCTTCAGAAACGCTTTCGTTGCCATTGCCAGTCTACATTTTATATCCTCTTTACTTCGACCATCATCAGTTATTTTGCTCCCCAAACAGTAAGACTCATCTACTACTTTAAGTGTGTCATTTCCTAATCTAATTCCCTCAGCATCACCCGACTTAATTCGAATACATTCCATTATCCTCTTTTGCTTTTGTTGATGTTCATCTTATATCCTCCTTTCAAGACACTGTCCATTCCGTTCAGCTGCTCTTCCAGGTCCTTTGCTGTCTCTGATAGAATTAGATTTAAGTTATTGAAGTTTTAAATTGTAATTATGATTCATGGACACGCTGTATTTCACGAACAGCTGCTCCTACCTACTAAGCGTAGTGTCAAAAAGCTCATCTCTTCAAAGCCTAGCTATTACATTGGTGCTAAAATTTAGGAATTCTTTCTTTCATTTTGAATTACTTCATAAACTGGAACTTATCCGGATCTGAGAGCTCTTAATAATATTACAGTACCGACTGATATTAAATTTCACATTTTCTGGAAAAAAACAGTCAAATATTTTGTGAAATGATTGGCCTAAAAGCAAGAATCAAAACGGATTAAAGGACTATTTGACGCCTCTCATTATGTGACTATGATTTCGAGCATTATTCAAAGGCATGTCACATGTTTCTCTTCTTACCTTTAGTCAAATTATTTGGAAAAACATTGTCAGTTTTGCTTTTTCAAAATTTTCCTCTTGGCGTACCGAAATTATTATAATTATATGTCTTATGAAATTTTTGGATGGAAAATCCTACGAGGTGGGTTCGGACGTCTAGTCGAAAACGTGTACTACTTCTATGACCCTTTCCCTTGCGCATTTGTAAAAGTTGCCTCGTCCGTTTATTTGTGGAGTGAGTTAGCGTGAGGGGGTATCACGATGATGAGAGAAGGGAGAGGGTAAAAGCAGCTTCCGCCTATCTCCTCGAATACCATCAAGTGAATCACCGAGCTTGACGTCCCCATCCAACGGACGGATCACCATCAATCCTATCACATGACCTGATTTCTTGAGAGCTGAGGATGTACTGGAAACTTAATGCTGACATTGGCGCTCAGACTGGTGACAAGTAACTTTACGCCTCCGACATACCCTCCCGTTGCTGATGTAGCACTGGCAGTGGAAATCTTCCCCACCATCAGGATTTGAAGCGGTTTATCTCCGACTAGAGCGCCACCGCACAGGCAATAAGTGATCAGCTACGAATGAGGGTATAATAAAACAGAACAGGACTCTACTGCAGGAAAGGAAAAACCTGTTGTCTCGGTATACTTTGTATGTGATATTGTTTATACGTGTTACTACGATATTATAAGAACTTTTCTTTTCATTTTAACTGTGACTATGATAAAGTCGTAGCACGGCAGTGGTTGTCTACATATTTCTGTGAACATGATGGACCATTCTTTTTCGGTGATCACAGTTGCACTGACAATTATGACACCGTAATTCCATTGAATAAATTTTGGACAACATGGAAAGAGCAACACATGGACGGGCACGCATTGTCGCGGCAGCCAATCGCAGGACGTCGAGCGGGTCAGGCCGGCAAACGGGTTGCGTAACAGTATCGGAGATGTGACTGGAACAGGCGGCGTGCGGCCGCCTTTTTCTGGAAGGCCAGCGAGGCTCCGTTATTGGCCTGTCATCTCCACCGGCCAATGGGTGCATCCTGTGTGACGAGGCTACGAAAACCGTAGAACGTTCTGCTATACGTGTGTGTGTGCGTGCGTCTGGCGTGTGCACTCATGCATCGCCCTTCGCGCCGCTACTAGTGTATTCGAGACGTTTCTCTGACAATCAACTTCGTCGAAATGTACCCGCTGCATGGTCCAGCTAATCTCTTACTTCGGCGGAATATTTTTCGCTCTGAGATTACTACGAATAAGAAAAAATCAGCGTCTACCTTGAGAGTTTTTGTGCACACTATCAGACGAACCTTAGGTGTTCTCATTCACTTTCGAGTTACACAATAATCTCAGTTGCAAAAGGCACTGTATCTCTATGATACACAGTGAGTAACACATTTTTACCCAAAATTTTTTGTGACAGTAATAGTTCTGGAGCTCGGGGATATGTGCAGTGTTACATCTGACCTTCAAAAACACCGAGCAACATAAAATTTTCTCTCGCTCGGTATGTGCAATACTCTTTTCAAATGTACAAAGCTAATTACGTCTGCGATTTCATCCAAACTTAATCCTTACATGCACAGTAGCTTCTTAGTCAAAAGGCCTGACGAAAACAACGATGTAATTATTTATTTTACGCGGTTAAGGTCACAAAACTGTTAGGCAAAATTTACGCAAAAATGAGATTTACAGTTTGTATGTGCTCGACTAAGCCGGTGACATAACAAGGCCAGTCAATGAAGAACAAGAAAGGCCGAATGTGGGAAATAATTGGTGCAGTGCCGTGAACAAGATGCTAGAAATCATGAATGGTGGGGGCTGCGTATGGTAGTGGAAATGCGTTTGTAGGTAACGTTTGTGCGTTTTTACTCGAATAACTCGACGACTACGGCCTTTAGTAATAATCCACGATGGTACAAAATTTAACTATCTTAAATTTCGTACGATAAGATTCGGTTCATTTTCTCTGTAGGACTAATAGCTTGCGAGTGGCGAGGAAGAGAATATGAAAATCTCGCACATAGTTTTTCAGGTAACAGTACAGAAGACAGACACATTCACTTACCTCGGTGTCAACAGCAACCAACAAAACCTTATAGAACAGGAGAACGTAACGAGAATTTAAGCCAGGGGAAGATCTGTAGTTGCTATACATAACTTCATAAGACCTAAGTTACAATCCAGGCAGACAAAAATGAGAATAAATTAGACCACCATAAAGCCAATAGTGTACTGGCCGAATTATGCCACCGGATTAGTCGAGCACTTATAAACTGCAAAACTCACGTTTGCGTAAATTTTACCTAGCAGTTTTGTGAACTTTAACTGCATAAAATAATTACATCGTTTTATTCGTGAGGTCTTCTGACTACGAAACTACTGTGCATGTAAGGAGTAAGCCTGGATCAAATCGCCGATGTAACTAGTTTTGTACGTTGGAAAGAAGGATTGCACACAGCGAGCGAGAGAAAATGAAAACGCAGCTCTTTGTTTTTGAAGGTCAGATGTAATACTGCAGATATGCCCGAGCTCCAGAACTATTACTGTCAGAAAAAATTAGGGATAAAAATGTGTTACCTACTGTGTATCATAGAGTTACAGTGCCTTTTGCAACTTGCTAACGTCTGGTTTTGTAACTGTATAGCTCGAAAGTCAGTGAGTACAAATAAAATTCCTGAGATAGCGTGCCACAGGCATGTGTTTCGATTGTTCCATACTGCACATGTATCTCATGTGGGCTCCTATAGACTTGGTAGCTCCTCAGGATGATAAATGAATCAACTACTTATTGAAAAAATAAGAATTTTTAGCTCAGGCTCAGAGAATTTGATTTTGTGCAGAGCCTTGGTCACCGTCTTCTTGGATTGATCCCCACGAGTACGGCCTGGTGCCCTAGTTTTGTAAAGGACTTGTCGCTACTGCTGGCGAGATCGAGTTGCCACTGTTGTTACGGTAGGCAGAGTTTGTTAGTTGGTGGAACGGCTTCTCATGCGTTACACTGTTAAGACAATTTCTCCCTGCCACTATTCCACAGCTGTGACCCAGGTTTAGGTGACAGGATAGGAGAACGAAGGTTCTACAGCACTCCAACAAATCAGTAACAAAGTCACATAAATGAGTTAAAAACGTTTACTTATCTTTCTGACTAGTTGCACCATGAAGTCTGCAACAATACTTGTAAAATAACACAAAAAAAGCCCTCAGTGGCTAAGTGCAAATAATCGTAGGTAAACGTCACAGTACACAGAAAATACAATTTACAACAACTGTCTGTTCACTTCTAAGGGTTCACTAAACGATGTTCCCTGTCTAAGTCAGCTCTGGACGACGATCTGTAACCACATATCTTCCGAGTAGGCTTCTGCCCGTTGTCGTCCGATCATTGGCGGAATGTACTCGACCGGCAATTGGCCGAGGCGGAGTCGATATCTTCATCCTCAGCGCCGCTCCTGGCGCTGGTGGAACTCGCGCAACTGTCGAGTCTCTATGGCCCCGGCACCAGCTCGCACCTTTGCGCCTTTGGTGCTTTTGCCCTGACTGTGTCTTGTTCGGACGACACACCACCCGGAACAATCAACTGTAGATCTCGACGACAGACTTAGTAAAACGAATCAACGCTCGCTGATTGCAGTTAGTCATCACTAAACCAAGTACAGAGCAGTGGATGGAGAATACGATCTTCTGCGTAAAGAGTATCATTTGACTGTCGTAAGCAGTAAAGTAAACCGCGCATGCAAGAAATGACAAAAGCTTACAAAAGCTTAATTGTGAAATGTTCTAATTCACAACACGGCCAAGATAAAGGGTGATTTAGCTAAGCTGTTCGTCTCAAATAATTCCGGAATGATCCGTTAGAAACAACAACAGAACTGTCCCCGTAGTTAACCGTTGCATCATCCTTAGATTCCATGACCTTTGTCTTCCAGGTGGTATGTCGCTTCAACCACATATAACCAAGTGTGACTGTCTCAGTTTTAAATTAAACTTTCCTCCACTATTCCGCTTTCATAAAAAGACCCTCTTAGTTGCCTCAAGCTGTAGCGCCCATCGACTTGGCGGGGCTGTATCGTACAAGCACACCAACTTCTGCATAAGGCAGCAATCAGTTTCATGTTCATAACAGACATATCATGAGTTCTGAATATTATAATTATTCAGGAACTGATAATTTCGTCTTGTAGGGGGAAACGCCGTTTATTCGTCTATTTTAGAATTACTATTCTTGCAACAGTAACCGCTAAATATCCATTTGAAAAAGCGATTCGAACCGATATGCCTGCAAGTAATATGGTTATAAAATTGAACTGTATATCGTTTAACGAAGACCTTTCCACGGTTCATTTTTGTTACAACTGAATTATCAAATCCTAAACGGTTAAGGAACTGATGTGAGCTGCGTAGCTGACTGATACTGTTTCCACGCAGTATGCTGGCTGATTCAGCTGCCCCCACTGATGTCGTATGTGTTGTATGTCGGCTTCTAAAACCTTACTTACTCGTTTGCTCACTTATTATGGTCACACAAACAGTTGCCGGTCCTTGGCCTCACACAGTCCAGCCTTCTACACCGACCTGTCAGCTGCATCTTCATCTCCCAGACACAGTATCTGCGTGTCTCCCACGCTATTACCCCTCCATCTCTTTCTCGTCCTGGTGGTCTCTTTCCTCCGACTTCTCCATCCACTTCTGCCTTTATTCCCCACTGCTCTCCCCACATTTGCGTGCCACCTAAGTCCTTTAGTTTTCACGCTCGCTACGAAGTCAATTAATGAGTATAATTGCCTGAGTTCTCAGTTTTTCCTTATTCTTCACGGTTCATTTTCTTTCACTGGTCCATATATTTTTCTCAGTAATTTATTTCCGAAAGTGATGAGTTTCTTTCCTTTCAGTTACTTAGTACACTATTGGCTTGATGGTGGTTTGATATATTTTCATTAAGGATAAGGAAAGAAGGATGTACAATTTACCTTCATGCTGGAGGAGCAGACAGAGGTATTTTTTGTTTTCGAATACCACGGCTACTCCTGAAACTCGTCCGGTCGTAATACAGTTCTCTTTTATGCATACAGTACGAGATTGATTGTACAATAATTCCCACATCCATCCGCTGTCACCTTTTTCAGAGGTGCAATAATTTTTTTCCAGGATCCAATGACACTTCTCGATATAGACAAATTTCACTCTTGAACATTCATAGCTCTTTCTGCACATGAAGAGATCTGGTTGTATTTCTTCAATACGAGAGCATTGTTCCTTTTCCCCCCTCTATAACCCTTTTGCAGCATTTGCTTCCTTCGCTTATACCTTTTTGATGTCTGCCCCTTACGTGGTCCCTATGTGACTGTTTCTCAGTCTTTGTGGAGCGGCTAAATTGCCAAGTTGCACTTTTGTATCTATCTCATAACATCTTTACCTCCATCCTGTCTTCTTTAGATTTTCTATGTTTCCATTTAATTTCGTTGCTGAATGACCTATTTTGTTGCTTGAACGTAAAAAAGTCCCGTGTTAAGCAGTTTGGGAGAGCGGTTGGTTAATGAAATGTATGAATACTATACCAACAACTGTTATAATGACGTTTTTTGTTATACAACCAGTTTAGACATCGCAGTCACGTCATCTTCAGCCTATAACTTAAATTACAAGGCAGTAGATAAATACATACGAGAATCTCACACATAGTAGCCACATAGTAGCATAATTAACTTATTGATATGTATTAAGGCATAGTCTTAAAAGGAACCAGTATTGAAGTAAAATATTCAGGTTATTAAAAAAGATATACTGTGAATGTACAATTCGATGTACATCGTTTAACTTTCAGACTTATATCCTTCTGTTGTATTATTTTAATTTGACCATATTTTGGTTTTACACCTGCAGACTGGTACATTCCATTGAAGTGATTTGCTGCTGCTGTCCTCATTAGTTCGATATTGCTGTTGAAAAATCTACGGACTCGTCCCATACACTAGCAAGGTATGCTCAGTAAATGTAACTCTCCATCATAGATTCACGAGCGTGGGACAGGTACAGGTCGATGAAGTGTAATAATATAATACCGACTGCTGTTATTTTGTTACTGTTCGCTGTCTCAGTGTAATTTTTTGCATTTTCGTCGGCTGTACATACACTGAGTGTCTTATCTATTACCCATGGCTGCGTCATATCTGCCTTTTTCAGTCCTAGTACTTTTTTGCTGCACTTACAAGATATGTTAGCTACATTCCTTCGGGTTCCCATACTAGTAGCTTTCTGAAATGTTATTATTCCTTTCTCATATGTCCTTCCAAGGCAATCGAAAATTCTAGGTCCTTCAACTCGTCCACGTACCATTGTTTTCTCCGGCCTGAATTTCAACTGGCGTTTCATTGGTACTAAGCTACAGTCACCATCAATGTCACCGTTCTGTAAACTCACATTCATCATACATGAGATTCATCCAGGAACGTAGTACGAAGAAAAAGGACGATTAGGTTTCTACGTCTCACCACCGACGAAGAGACTGATAACACTCTAGAACTGCATACCGTTGGATCGGCGACTTGATCTTCAAAATAACCTCCCCTTAATGTGGATGGTTAAATGGAGATTTGAACCAACATCCTTCCAAATATGTGTCTATATTCCAATGAAACGGTAACGTGCTGATGTTTTACATTTAATATTATGCTCTCAAATGGATGGGAACACTTTTGTATCGCAAATACGCCTTCTCCTTCTTAAATGTAAGATCACTGAAATCTGCGCACTAAAATCTTCACGAAAATGGCACGCGTGGAAGGAGATCTGCTGCGTCTTAACCGTTAATCAACAGCGTATCTGCAGCAAGCGCTCCATACAAGGTGAAACGTCCCCTTAGAACAATTTTACATGACTGTGCTTAAACTGACACACAGTATTTTTAGCGCAACGCAATCTGACTTTCAAAAATCCCTACAAAAGAATGACCCTGACTAACATTAACCTATACCTTTCACAAATCACTTACCTCACAAAAATCTTGGTTACTCGAACTACTGCAATACCGCGAGCGCCACTACTGCCAGCTAAATAAAAGATTCAAACTACTGAAGGCACTAACTACTGATAGGCATAGTTAGCAAATGAAAGATTTTAATAGAGAACAAACAATGTATTTACCTTAATAATCATAATATATATAGCAGTTCATGCCATCCAGTATTACAAATTCCAAAACTCCGCCATCTCTCTCCCCACATCCACCACTGCTGGCGGAGCATCTCCAACTGCGCAACGCTACGCGCTGTTTACGTCCAGCTGCCCAACACTACAACGGCAGACAACAATGCAAACTAGCCACAGACTGCACACAGCACAGCCAGTGATTTTCATACAGAGAGCGCTACGTGGCGGTGGCGTTACCAATATAAGAACCTAAACAGCCTACTTACAAAGGACGATCGTTCTTTCCACCAAATAACATAACATAAATGTAACGGTAAACTTAAACTGATTTATTGACAAGCTGATAACTGTTATTAATGTCCTATAGTCGAGGCAGTGTGTGTTTATTTCTCTCTCTCTCTCTCTCTCTCTCTCTCTCTCTCTGTGTGTGTGTGTGTGTGTGTGTGTGTGTCTGTGTGTGTGTGTTTTTGTGTCGAACTTTTTCTTCCTTTTCTGTCTCTTCACTGAGAATTCTGCAAGTGACCGAGATCCGAGATTTGGTTCAATGTCGAGATCGTAAACAGGTCTAATAATAAATAGTCTGCGCACATTTCACAGTCGTTTTTCATCATAATACTTCTTACTAACAACAGAGAACGCTGATAAATAATGAACATTTCAACCATAATAAAATACATGTGTCTTTTTCCATAATTAAAATATTAGGAAAGTTTCCACATCGAAACAATCTAGCTTGTAGGAGAGTTATAATGTTATTTGCTCAAAGGAAGTTAAAGAGCGAAATGTTGCGTCCTTGTGTAATTCTGAATATAAAAGGGAAAAGTAAACTATTTCACACAGAACTCATTCCGAGCATTGTGTACGGAGAAAGCTCGTCAACATTTAATTCGCGCGCGTTGTAAACAATAAACCCTTCGTCAGGTCTCCGTCTAACTGTAAACTACACCTTTAGTTCTTCGAGAGACAGCGCGGAACAGCCTTTCCTGTAATCTCCCTACTTATATGTGCTTCACGACTTCATCTCACG
The DNA here is from genome assembly GCF_023864275.1 of Schistocerca cancellata. NCBI lineage: Eukaryota > Metazoa > Arthropoda > Insecta > Orthoptera > Acrididae > Schistocerca > Schistocerca cancellata. The sequence goes on from NC_064630.1 coordinate 813,146,803, forward strand.
CACACGAGTCGTAAATATTCACGGCTGTCGTAGCCATCACGCAGAGGACGTTTACGACGTTCAGGCCCCCCGACGTCGACCATTGACCGCTGACCGTGCAGTAATGTGAAGCGACTTCCAGCTGCAGAGGACGAGGGTACGGCTACGGAAAAATTTCCATCAATCAGCTCGTATTCGGCGGTTCGAAGGCGTCGTATTGCCAGCAATAAAAGTGCATATGCTGTAGATACTATGTTATTGCCGGGTTTGTTCCTTTACAACCCATAAATGGCAACGATATACGTCTCGACTATGAAACATGCAGGAGGGCTGCCTACGAAACGCTGCACAGAATTCTTACGCTGCGAATGCATTTTGTTTTTTGCGATTATGTTCCTTGTGAGTAACCTTTCTATTGGCCGAAACTTATGGCGGAATTCTTCTTTCCTCTCCAGTCCTTTCCCAATCTTGTTCATTGCAACAGGAGCTACTGTAAGGCCCTCGTACTCGGTGATTTAACGTAACGTTTACTGATATAAAACTGTTGGACTCCAGTAACTGTTGAAATTACTTTCAATAAATTTCTTTTAGGAATGCAAGCAAAAGCAGCGAAAACTTAGGCTGTTACATCGATAGTAATTTGAAGGAAATTTCATGAAGCTCATTGTGACATAGTTTATAAGTTCAACGATAGAATGAAACAATTCAATGTTTTTAGCAGAACTCGTATTACAAAAATAGATGTGTGTACGTGTGTATGTTTTTATGTTTGTTCCACACCTCCTCCTTAGCCGCTGGACTGATTTGAACCAAATCGCTGTGGTGGGCGTAATAGCCGCCTACCTACCAATGGGATGGGGGTGGGAGTGAAAGAGGAACGCAGCCCACGACATGAGAATTGCCAGACTTATTCATCCAGTATTTCAGAATGAGAGCACCAAGCAAGTTGCAGCAAACTTGACACTTAATTTCAAATCCTTAGAAAATTTCTTTTCGCTGATAACCTTTCTACAATGAAGAAAGGAAAAATATTCACCGCTTACTACGTTTCAGCTGTTCCTGCTGTTATAGTACCGCGTGATGCGTCACGTTATAATTTATTTCTTCATTACTACTATCTGTAATCGCGACACATTATACATACTGTATGCACATATATTACTGAATGTAAGTGCAAAATCATGTCATTTTACGACACGTATTTCGGGAGATATGACGTGATAAACATTAAGCACAAGGACATGGACTGCATGGTACAGTGTTGGACGCACAGCTGCGAATAAATAAAGGGATAACATCGGGTATCTACGCTAGTATGTGATAAAGCTACCGACGTGTTGCAGACAGCCTTTAGTCGTCACCCTAATTGTTGCTGTGTGCGATAGCATCCGAAAAATTGGCAGTTGTATCAGATACGACGCGATCACACACGCGGAAAAATTTTTCAGAAAATCAGCGAAATCTTAGGCTTTTACATCGATAGTAATTTGAAGCAAATTTCATGAAGCTCATTGTGACAGTTTATAAGTTCAACGATAGAACTAAACAATATAACGTTTTAGCAGTACTCGAAATACACTCCTGGAAATTGAAATAAGAACACCGTGAATTCATTGTCCCAGGAAGGGGAAACTTTATTGACACATTCCTGGGGTCAGATACATCACATGATCACACTGACAGAACCACAGGCACATAGACACAGGCAACAGAGCATACACAATGTCGGCACTAGTACAGTGTATATCCACCTTTCGCAGCAATGCAGGCTGCTATTCTCCCATGGAGACGATCGTAGTGATGCTGGATGTAGTCCTGTGGAACGGCTTGCCATGCCATTTCCACCTGGCGCCTCAGTTGGACCAGCGTTCGTGCTGGACGTGCAGACCGCGTGAGACGACGCTTCATCCAGTCCCAAACATGCTCAATGGGGGACAGATCCGGAGATCTTGCTGGCCAGGGTAGTTGACTTACACCTTCTAGAGCACGTTGGGTGGCACGGGATACATGCGGACGTGCATTGTCCTGTTGGAACAGCAAGTTCCCTTGCCGGTCTAGGAATGGTAGAACGATGGATTCGATGACGGTTTGGATGTACCGTGCCCTATTCAGTGTCCCCTCGACGATCACCAGTGGTGTACGGCCAGTGTAGGAGATCGCTCCCCACACCATGATGCCGGGTGTTGGCCCTGTGTGCCTCGGTCGTATGCAGTCCTGATTGTGGCGCTCACCTGCACGGCGCCAAACACGCATACGACCATCATTGGCACCAAGGCAGAAGCGACTCTCATCGCTGAAGACGACACGTCTCCATTCGTCCCTCCATTCACGCCTGTCGCGACACCACTGGAGGCGGGCTGCACGATGTTGGGGCGTGAGCGGAAGACGGCCTAACGGTGTGCGGGACCGTAGCCCAGCTTCATGGAGACGGTTGCGAATGGTCCTCGCCGATACCCCAGGAGCAACAGTGTCCCTAATTTGCTGGGAAGTGGCGGTGCGGTCCCCTACGGCACTGCGTAGGATCCTACGGTCTTGGCGTGCATCCGTGCGTCGCTGCGGTCCGGTCCCAGGTCGACGGGCACGTGCACCTTCCGCCGACCACTGGCGACTACATCGATGTACTGTGGAGACCTCACGCCCCACGTGTTGAGCAATTCGGCGGTACGTCCACCCGGCCTCCCGCATGCCCACTATACGCCCTCGCTCAAAGTCCGTCAACTGCACATACGGTTCACGTCCACGCTGTCGCGGCATGCTACCAGTGTTAAAGACTGCGATGGAGCTCCGTATGCCACGGAAAACTGGCTGACACTGACGGCGGCGGTGCACAAATGCTGCGCAGCTAGCGCCATTCGACGGCCAACACCGCGGTTCCTGGTGTGTCCGCTGTGCCGTGCGTGTGATCATTTCTTGTACAGCCCTCTCGCAGTGTCCGGAGCAAGTATGGTGGGTCTGACACACCGGTGTCAATGGGTTCTTTTTTTCATTTCCAGGAGTGTATATTAGAAAATGACCGTCCTGATCACAACTGCACTTTCTATGTGCGTTATGGCCAGCAGATCGACAAAAGTTGGTTATTGCTCGTTTAGCAGCACCAATAAAAACACGAGTAGAGCACTTGGCAGCTGAAACCTACCAATTTGAGCCACCATTTACCCCAACGTACGTGCTAGACAGCAAAAAGAATCTGTTCAAACCACGGAGGAGTTTGCCATTCATCCTGTAAATGTCTGCCACGCAATGGTTTCTTAATCCGAGGAAAGAGGAAGAAGTCAATGACTACTACGACAGGAGATTATGGGGTGTGAGGCAAGACGTGATAACCCAGAAAAGCATAGTGTGTGACTACGTGCTGCACAGAGTGGGTTGGGACTCCGCTGCGGAGCAAAATCACTCCTATAATCAACTTTCCAAGACGCTACGTCCTGACAGCCGCAAATAACCTCGCTTGGACATGTAGGTTGCCATGATTTGTTAGCACCACTGGTTGGAAGGCAGTGCAAACTATCATCATCATCTTGTCCGATGATGTATGAATCTTAGCCTTTATACTCGTAGTAGTGGTGACCCAACGTTTTCCTTGGGTTTAAACTGATGCACCCTCTAGTGGTGATTAGCCTACGAAAGAAAACACCTGAAATGGTGCAACGTAGTTGCAACATATTCTTTGGTGCCTCGGTAATTCGGGCTTTCTGAATTCGTGTGGGCAGACGCGAAACCAGCTGACAGAGTTACATTCAAAAAATTGTGCAAGATTCTGAAAACTGATCAGTGATTGTTGTAAAGTTTCTAGGTTATTTTTGGTGCTCAGAAAAGCGATAGCTATTTGTCAAACAGAGGTTTTCGGTAGTCAAGAAAATACAAGTACAAGCAATCATTAATTGCTAGTTGCACTGTCGTTACTGTAGCGTTCTAAGATAAGCTACTGAGTGAATCGTGTGTTGGTCACGCCACTGAGAGGACTGGAAATAGCCGCAGAGCAGGGAGGTAAAGGTACACAGGATGATGAAATTTGGAAATATGATTTGGTAAAGATTAATTTGAGAAGTGAGGATTGGTAAGAACTATTGCTGCACTGCTTGCTTGTGCGTAGTTTATGATGTATTTGCATAAGAGAAAATTTTATTAAGATTTTTCTCTACTGGCTTGCGTCAGTTAGTTCATAAAAGAAATGTGGTTAAACAAGTTATCTGTTCACACGGCTTGCACTCAGAAGTTATAGACTTGCCACTCCTTTACCATTTTAGTAAGTACCTTCATGGTAATGCCATACTTAAAATAAGGAGTAACTTTAGTAAAGGTGATTGTAATAGTCGTGCAATGATTTTTATCATTTTCAACATATGTCTTTAAAAAAGGTTAAGTTCCTTTTCAGTCATTTAACAGGTTTTCTCACGAAAATTAATTTTCTGGTTATGTGTGTCGCCAATTTACAGTGAGCACAACACAGTGGCTAAAACTAAAGCATGACCTGCTTGGAATAGCTACACGTCCTTGCATTGCACTATGCACAAGCTTTCTTTCTTTTAGCTAATTGGCTACTGTGCTGCATTCTTTATGTTCATCACTTCGAGCAGTACCCAATTTCCGTTAGCACAGCTAGGCCATAAAGGATTTGTTTGGGCCAGTTACATTATGGCCAAGATAATAAGAACATTCACAGTTAGATGTTGGATTTCAGAATTATTATTGGTTTCAGATTAGGTAAAGTGTGTTCAGATTCCATTTCGTATGCGCGCAGTAATTACCACAGTGCAGTGTGCTACAATTCCGTATGTGTTACTTAATGTTTGGAATTTTCTTTAATCAACCAGTGTATGTAAAGTCACAGGGCAACAGTTTGGTTATTTGTCTTTTAAAATCCGTTTTGAAACTTTATGTAGCATTTTTATTCTGTTTGCTCTGTGTGTTGGTACTGCGAGTCACGTACTGTGACATCATAACAGATTTCACAGCACTGTGTAGTAAAAGATTCACAGGATTGCTTATCTGATATACAGTTTTAGGTTTTCTAACAATTTTAGTGCGTTAATTCAAATACAGCTGTACAGTTTGTGATGGTTTGGCGATTGACTTTATCATCTTAACGACTGTCTTACACAATGGCGCGTTGTTGTCGTGCACTTCCACCTGCCCAGCATGCACCGTTGCTGTTTTATTCCTCCGGCCGCTGTGGCCGAGTGGTTCTAGGGACATAAATACGGAACCGCGCTGCTGCTACGGTCACAGGTTCGAATCCTGCCTCGGGCATGGATTGTGTGATGCCCTTGAGTTAGTTAGGTGTAAGTAGTTCTTAGTCCAGGGGCAGATGACCTCAGATGATGAAGTCCCATAGTGCTCAGAGCCATTTGAACCATTTGTGTTATTCCCCTCCACTGTCTTATACTAACGTATTGTTTCGTACACTTCCATCTGCTCAGCATGCACGATTGCTGCGTTGTTCCTCTCCAAATGTGGAAAATTACTCATCATGTGGTACTCCACTCTATCCATATGTTGCGCCATTTTGTTTCAGTTTGTTTGACGGCGTACTACGGTAGTTTGACGTGGGGCTATCTGTGTGTAGCAGTCTTGCAAACGTACAAACAAATAATTACTCAACTGTTCGTAGGTAATAACAAGCTGAAAAACCCAACGTTGTTTGGGTTATTATTTATTCCAATCTTTCATTAGTCCAACTCCCCCCACCTCTCCCTATCCATCTGCTCCTCCCAGTCACCATATTCATCCCTTCCTCTTTCTTCTTTGTGTACATCTCCTACTCTCTCTGCCCATCACCTCCACTTGCCTTTCTCTGTCCATTTTCTCCCCCCCCCCTTTATTTTCATCGTATCTTTAACACAGTGCTCTCAATTGCCTTCTGCTTCCTCATGCCTTCGGTCATCACTCGTTCTTACACCTTTAGGGGCAGTTTCCCACCCCTAGGGCAAGAGAGTGCCCTCAACCTCTGTCCACTCCTCTGCCCTCCTTGAGGCAGAATAAGGGTGACGTCGTATGCCGGAAGTAGTTGGCCTCCAATGCTGATTATTAATCATTGGAAGATGGGACCGAGGACATTTTGATTACTAATCAAAGACGCTACCCGTTTTTTGTTGTTATCCCTCCAAAGCACTCATTTGAGGCAATCAGTTAAAAAATAAAACAAAAGAAGCCATTTCGACAAAAATAAAAGGGTTAAATCAGAGAAACGTATATAAAGGAATATGGCGATATTTTAACGTGCCCACACCTTTTTTCCTCCGTGACTTCTACATCATGTAACATTGAAATGAAAACAAGAGTGCCCACAAAAAAGGGGGGATTCCCACTCATCCAACTCCTTGCTGATGAAAAACAAGATACAGTATATCAGAAAAAAGCTCTCGATAACGCTGCATGCGGAGCCACGTCGAATGGGCTGTGTGGCGTATATTTGGAAAAGGCTCATGGATCTGCGTCATATCCACTCACCATCACGTAGTGGACATAATGTCCAACAAGTCGCATGATGGGAAAGAAGGTTGATTTGGGACGCACGAGAATCTCCCCCGCCATAGCCGCCTCCGACATCCTGAGAAGAAAAGCCAGTTGTCGGCGAAGTCATCTCCAATGACTATGACCGCAGGAGATCCACCGTTGATTCAGTCTATCGGTTTCATGGCAACGACTGCAGCCATCCACCACACTCAGGTCAATACGAAAAAGTCGCACTTTGGTCGGTACAATATAATGAACAACTTGGTATCACGAGGACGCTACTTCCATCGGGAAAATCGGGAGGCTAATGTTAGACCAAACAATATTCCAATTCGTTTCTGGTGACAGGGCTTCCACAGAGGGAATACTATGAGGAATTAGCCAGCGGCATAACAGCAATTTTAGGGAGATATTCGCTTGGGATAGGACATTTACTCCTAAATAACTGACTTCAAGAAAAAAATTCCTTAAAGTGCCTTAGATTATAACTAATCCTACCAATATCTACCGGAGGTTTTAAACTCGCCGGTCGGATAGAGTCATGAAGGCGAACTCTACGTGACTGGCGGGGGGGGGGGGGGGGGGGGGGCATCATCGCAGGAAGTGGAATGATTTGTGGAATAAAAAAGACATACCTTTCCATGGCCCGGAACTTATGAAGAACTGGGAGAGAGCGACGCTCGTATTCCATCGCTGCTCACTGAATCTTATCCGTGACAGACTTCCAGTTTATCGTTGCCATCTTTAGAGGACAACTGTCAATTATAGCACCAAATGATTGATATCACGTGAACTTCAAAACCCATGGAATTTCAACAGCATCAAATCCACACAAACTGAGTAAGCGACATTTCTGGTCATTAACCCGCGCTCCCGCGAGACAGCAAAAAGCATCCAAAACGTCCTCCAGCAGTGGTATATCATCATGGGTACGGAGAAGAACCATAACGTCAGCAGCATATGCACGAACGGTAAACATTTCTCCCAACAGCGAACAGCCACTCAAACGAGCAGCTATAGATCGCAACACGGGTTCCAGAAACGGAACGTTGACCGATATACAGGGTGGTCCATTGATAGTGACCGGGCCAAATATCACACGAAATAAGCATAAAACGAAAAAACTACAAAGAAAGAAACTCGTCTAGCTTGAAGGGGTAAAAAGATATGGCGCTATGGTTGGCCCGCTAGATCGCGCTGCCATAAGTTCAAATCGTTCAAATGGCTCTGAGCACTATGGGACTTAACATCTGAGGTCATCAGTCCCCCAGAACTTTGAACTACTTAAAGGTAACTAACCATCCCCGAAGCATGATTCGAGCCTGCGACCGTAGTAGTCGCGCGGTTCTGGACTGAAGCGTCCAGAACCGCTCGGCCACCGCGGCCGGCGCTGCCATAGGTCAAACGGATGTCAACTGCGTTTCTTAAAATACAAACCCGCATTTTTCATTACAGATTCATGTAGTACGTAAAGAAATAGGAATGTTTTAGTTGGACCACTTTTTTCCCTTTGTGATAGATGGCGCTGCAATAGTCACAAACGTATAAGTACGTGGTATCACGTAACATTCCGCCAGTCGGACGGTATTTGCTTCGTGATACATTACCAGTGTTGAAATGGACCGTTTACCAATTGCGGAAAAGGTCGATATCGAGTTCATGTATAGCTATTGTGTTCAAAATGCCCAACGGGCGTGTGCTATGTATTCTGAACGGTATCCTGGACGACATCATCCAAGTGTCCGGACCATTCACCGGATAGTTACGTTATTTAAGGAAACAGGAAGTGTTCAGCCACGTGTGAAACGTCAACCACGACCTGCAACAAATGATGATGCCCAAGTAGGTATTTGAGCTGCTGTCGAGGCTAATCCGCACGTCAGTAGCAGACAAATAGCGTGAGAATCGGGAATCTCAAAAACGTCGGTGTTGAGAATGCTACATCAACATCGACTGCACCCGTACCATGTTTCTATGCACCAGGAATTGCATGGTGACGACTTTGAACGTCGTGTACAGTTCTGCCACTGGGCACAAGAAAAATTACGGGACGATGACAGACTTTTTACACGGGTTCTATTTAGCGACGAAGTGTCATTCACCTACAGCGGTAACGGGCATAAAATGCACTATTAGGCAACGGAAAATCCACGATGGCTGCGACAAGTGGAACATCAGCGACCTTGGTGGGTTAATGTATTGTGCGGCATTATGGGAGGAAGGATAATTGGCCCCCATTTTATCGATGGCAATCTAAATGGTGCAATGTATGCTGATTTCCTACGTAATGTTCTACCGATGGTACTACAAGATGTTTCACTACATGACAGAATGGCGATGTACTACAGGGTGTTTCAAAAATGACCGGTATATTTGAAACGGCAATAAAAACTAAACGAGCAGCGATTGAAATACACCGTTTGCTGCAATATGCTTGGCACAACAGTACATTTTCAGTTTCAGGCGGACAAACTTTCGAAATTACAGTAGTTACAATTTTCAACAACAGATGGCGCTGCAAGTGATGTGAAAGATATAGGAGACAACGCAGTCTGTGGGTGCGCCATTCTGTGCGTCGTCTTTCTGCTGTAAGCGTGTGCTGTTCACAACGTGCAAGTGTGCTGTAGACAACATGGTTTATTCCTTAGCACAGAGGATTTTTCTGGTGCTGGAATTCCACCGCCTAGAACACAGTGTTGTTGCAACAAGACGAAGTTTTCAACGGAGGTTTAATGTAACCAAAGGACCGAAAAGCGATATAATAAAGGATCTGTTTGAAAAATTTCAACGGACTGGGAACGTGACGGATGAACGTGCTGGAAAAGGTAGGGCGACCGCGTACGGCAACCACAGAGGGCAACGCGCAGCTAGTGCAGCAGGTGATGCAACGGCGGCCTCGGGTTTCCGTTCGCTGTGTTGCAGCTGCGGTCCAAATAACGCCAACGTCCACGTATCGTCTCATGCGCCAGAGTTTACACCTCTATCCATACAAAATTCAAACGCGGCAACCCCTCAGCGCCGCTACCGTTGCTGCACGAGAGACATTCGCTAACGATATAGTGCACAGGATTGATGACGGCGATATGCATGTGGGCAGCATTTGGTTTACTGACGAAGCTTATTTTTACCTGGACGGCTTCGTCAATAAACAGAACTGGCCCATATGGGGAACTGAAAAGCCCCATGTTGCAGTCCCATCGTCCCTGCATCCTCAAAAAGTACTGGTCTGGGCCGCCATTTCTTCCAAAGGAAACATTGGCCCATTTTTCAGATCCGAAACGATTACTGCATGACGCTATCTGGACATTCTTCGTGAATTTGTGGCGGTACAAACTGCCTTAGACGACACTGCGAACACCTCGTGGTTTATGCAAGATGGTGCCCGGCCACATCGCACGGCCGACGTCTTTAATTTCCTGAATTAATATTTCGATGATCGTGTGATTGCTTTGGGCTATCCGAAACATACAGGAGGCGGCGTGGATTGGCCTCCGTATTCGCCAGACATGAACCACTGCGACCTCTTTCTGTGGGGACACTTGAAAGACCAGGTGTACCGCCAGAATCCAGAAACAACTGAACAGCTGAAGCAGTATATCTCATCTGCATGTGAAGCCATTCCGCCAGACACGTTGTCAAAGGTTTCGGGTAATTTCATTCAGAGACTACGCCATATTGTTGCTACGCATGGTGGATATGTGGAAAATATCGTACTATAGAGTTTCCCAGACCGCAGCGCCATCTGTTGTTGAAAATTGTAACTACTGTAATTTCGAAAGTTTGTCTGCCTGAAAATGTACTGTTGTCTCAAGCATATTGCAACAAACGGTGTATTTCTATCGCTGCTCGTTTAGTTTTTATTGCCGTTTCAAATATACCGGTCATTTTTGAAACGCCCTGTATGTCCGGCACATAGCTCGCGTGCGGTTGAAGCGGTATTGAATAGCATATTTCTTGAGAGGTCCAAGCACCATACCATGGCCCGTACGTTCACCGGATCTGACGTCCCCGTATCTCTTTATGAGGGGAAAGTTGAAGGATATTTGCTTTTGTGATCTACCGACAACGCCTGACAACATGCATCGTCAATGCATGTGCGAACATTACGGAAGGCGAACTACTTGCTGTTGAGAGGAATGTCGTTACACGTATTGCCAAATGCATTGAGGTTGACGGACATCATTTTGAGCATTTATTGCATTAATGTGGTATTTACAGGTAATCACGCTGTAGCAGCACGCGTTCTCAGAAATGATAAGTTCACAAAGGTACATGTATCACGTTGGAACAACCGAAATAAAATGTTCAAACGTACATACGTTCTGTATTTTAATTTAGAAACCTACGTGTTACCAACTGTTCGTATAAAATTGTGAGCCATATGTTTGTGACTATTACAGCGCCATCTATCACAAATCGAGAAAAGTGGTCCAACTAAAACATTCATATTTCTTTACGTACTACACGAATATGAAATAAAAAATGGTGGTTTCTATTTTAAAAAAACGCAGTTGATATCCGTTTGAGCTGTGGCTGCGCTATCTAGCGGGCCAAACATAGCGCCATCTGGTTTCCCTCTTCAAGATAGACAAGTTTAGTTCTTTGTAGTTTTTTCATTTGACTCTTATTTCGTGAGATATTTGCCCTGGCCACAATCAATGGACCATCCTGTATATGATGGACTCCCTTGAAGGACGCCCTGACACACTGCGATGGGGGAAGTAAGACGGCCATTTACGTCAATGGACGCCCGAATACCAGCAACTAGAGCTAAACAGCCGTCGTGCAGCATCGTCAGAACCAAAAGTCGCCAATAGTCGCATAGGAAATCCATGAATAACGCGCCGAACGATTGGTGAAAATCAATGAAAAGCAAAGCGCTTGGAATGGGAATATTGGAAGCAATCGAAATAAGATCCCGACATTCGGCAACGGGATTCAGGAGAGTACTACCCGGACGACAACTTTGATGGTTCGCGATTATGGTAGCCAACAACACCGATAGTCTGCTATGTACCGCTCGCGCCACTCTTTTATAATCATGGTTGAAGAGGGTTATCGGGCAGACCTGATCCACGTGCAAAGGTCCCTGCTTTTTGTGGATCAGGACAATTTTAGCAACCTTAAAGCTGGGCGGAATAAGGCCTTCGTGAAATACTTCATTCACCATGGAAGTTATCGTATCTCCTGTCAGGGGTCAAAATCGAATATAAAATTCTTTGGGAAGGCCATCGAAGAAAGGCGATTTGTGGGAGGGAGAAAGAGCCTCAATATCATCATCATGATGGAATACAGAGGAAAACCCTTACAGGAGAGCTGGCGTAAAAACACTATCACGGAGGGAGGTAAAATCAATAGACGGTAGACCGTCCGAATCAACTTCAGTATAAAGATCGGAAAAGTACTGGTAAAGTTCACGCATGATATCAGATTGGGAAGACCACTCGCGCCCATGTAGAGAACGAATGGTAGTAAGACACGTCCTTTGAGACCGCTTGTGTAACCGAAGATGATGGAGAGAGGCCAACTCATCCTGTACGATTGAACGAGGCTGGAAACGCAATCGGACACCATCCATTTGGGTAAGTTTGAATTGTGGAAGTTTTGCCTTCACACGGTTGACGCCGACGACTCTCAAGGGGGCATGAAGAGCATTATCGTAAAGATCGCGAAGGACAGCATAATAAAATTCCCTAATTCGTCTTATTTCAGCCGCGTTTTTAGCGCTAAAATGCTTGTGTGTATTTCGAATTCGAGGTTTAGCAAAGGTAGCCCACCATTCTAGAATTGAGGGTTAACCAGCCTGGGACTGGGTTGTCCGCCGCCATACGTCTGTGATGATGCCTTCCAGAGAGGGGTCCGTGAGATGTAAGGTGTAGAGCTTCCATAAAGGGCGCAAAAGATGGACCCACTGCGGGATGTGGTTAAAAGTCATTGAAACAGCACAGTGATCAGTGAAACTTGCAGGAATTACATCACTCGATAGAAGCTCACTACATATGAGGGCAGATAAATAAAAGCGGTCCAATCGGTTACTTGAAGTAGCTGTAAGAAACGTAAACCGCACCAATGTAGGATATCTGGAAACGCAAGCATCTCGGAGATGCAAAGACGTCACCATATCATTAAGTTCACGACAATATGTATAACTGGGGGTCTGATCTACGCGACTTAAGACACAGTTAAAATCAACCCCCCCCCCCTCCGCCCCAACAAAACCTTGAGTGGGTTCTGTCGGAGTAAATAGACAACTTCTTCATTATAGAACCGCGCGCGATCGGATGAACGACCGGATCAAGTCGGAGCGTAAAGAAAAATTAAGGTTAGGTCATAAGAACTACAGCCTATACCGCGACCATCACCTAGCGTTTCGAAGTCCATCAGCGGGATTCCATCTCGATAAAGCAGAGTCGTACTGGTAGAATTTTCAGGCGCGACATTGAAAAACATAGAGTATTCAGGAAGAGAAAACACTCCCAATAATACATCTTATGAACACACGACATCAGCTTGGGAATTGTAAATAAACTGGCGTAATGCAGCAAGCCGTAATTGGGAACATATCCTACTAACACTGAGGGTGAGATATGTATATGCCTGCATCCGTTAGCACATGTAAGGTCAATGAAACAACACTAAGGAAAACGCACTCATCGCGCCCTTCTCAACGTCCGGAGGCGATGGAAAGGAGGTATTATTGTAATCCTCCCCACCTGAAGGCGAGGAATCCTCGTTTTCCTTTTTACGACGCGCCGCGGCACGTTCAGGTTGAAAACGCTGTTCAACGCCATTCCTTGAAAACACACTCTTTATTTGGAGGGGTTGGGGGCACGTCAGGCTACGAGTTGATAGAGGAGCCATCGCCACTACACTTATCGGAAATCGGGGAGCACAACTCAGAACGACCAACAGCAACATCAGGTATAGAAGAGACAGGTAATGCAGTGCCGGTGTCTGATTGCAAACCCGTAGAATCCCGTTGTCCCACCGTCTCAGCGTGGAGAAGGGGTGGTACTGCACTGTAACACTGCAAAAACTGTCCAGCAGGCAACGTCTCTGCGGGAACATCCGAATTCACGGGAACTGTCGCGTCTACAGGTGAAGTGGGGGACGCAGATACAAAACACATTTCAACATCAACAGAAGCAGCTCCATCATCTCTGGTAATACTGAAATCACAATTAACGTCAGTAGACAACACATTACCGCCAGAAGGTGCAGCCTCTGTCAACGCCGTATCAGAAGAACGAGCCTGAAGTGGGGCATCCTCCAAATCTGTACCGTCCTCAGTCCGCCGGCGTTTGACTTGCGCTGCAGGAGCCGACGTCGCCTCGTGGACAGAGGCCGAACTGGGACGCGCCGGTGACAGTGGAAATTCTCGAGGAGTAGGGGGTAATGTTGCCCCAACACTACGTCTGCTAACGTTAAAGGAAGACGTTTTTGAAAAGACGACGCCGGAACGGTAGTACGGCGCGGACGATCAGATCTGAGCTGACCGCTTTCGTTACAGAGAAAACAGGTTCCTTCTTGCTCTGCAATCATAACATCGATCCAGTAACCACAAAGAGTTAAGTGGGAAGAAATATTCTTTTTAGCGCATATGTGCACTGTCCAGATACCATTACAATACTGGAAGCGATGTTGTGCTGACCAGCGTTCCCATCGGATATGCCGGATTGCTCCAAACGGAAGCAACGCTGTTTTAAGAAATTAATCGCCCACTTCAGGAGGAAGGTTATAAATTCTGACCGGAGAATACTCGATTGCCGCATTTTCAAGGAGGACTTGACTAATGGAACCATCGCGATGTGTAAACAACACTTCATAACAAACCCGGGAGAGAAGTCGTTCTGCTTGAACGGGATCATAAAACTTAACAAAGAACGCATACAAATCAGAACAGGTGTAACACGGATAATATCAGCCAACCAATCACTAATTTCAAAAGAACCGGGCCGAAAACTACACGTACTGTTGTCAAAACTGAAACGAACAGGCTCGACGAGGAACAGACTTAAGCCGTCGGCACACGGACCGTGCATCCGAACGTTAAGCGCTGAGAGTGCCGAGTTTTTGACTTAATAGCGTGGAATAGCACGTTCGGGAGTCTTTTCGAACGTGCAGAGCAATATCCGGCATGTCAGATATTCTGAGCGTGCGTCTGAGCGTTGACCAATGAGATGGCACAACACCACCTACGTCACACGCACGCTGTCTCCCTTCAGTACAGAGTTGTGAGGCGCCATATTGGCATTCATTTCAAGATTATATGTACACTCCTGGAAATTGAAATAAGAACACCGTGAATTCATTGTCCCAGGAAGGGGAAACTTTATTGACACATTCCTGGGGTCAGATACATCACATGATCACACTGACAGAACCACAGGCACATAGACACAGGCAACAGAGCATGCACAATGTCGGCACTATTACAGTGTGTATCCACCTTTCGCAGCAATGCAGGCTGCTATTCTCCCATGGAGACGATCGTAGAGATGCTGGATGTAGTCCTGTGGAACGGCTTGCCATGCCATTTCCACCTGGCGCCTCAGTTGGACCAGCGTTCGTGCTGGACGTGCAGACCGCGTGAGACGACGCTTCATCCAGTCCCAAACATGCTCAATGGGGGACAGATCCGGAGATCTTGCTGGCCAGGGTAGTTGACTTACACCTTCTAGAGCACGTTGGGTGGCACGGGATACATGCGGACGTGCATTGTCCTGTTGGAAAAGCAAGTTCCCTTGCCGGTCTAGGAATGGTAGAACGATGGGTTCGATGACGGTTTGGATGTACCTTGCACTATTCAGTTTCCCCTCGACGATCACCAGTGGTGTACGGCCAGTGTAGGAGATCGCTCCCCACACCATGATGCCGGGTGTTGGCCCTGTGTGCCTCGGTCGTATGCAGTCCTGATTGTGGCGCTCACCTGCACGGCGCCAAACACGCATACGACCATCATTGGCACCAAGGCAGAAGCGACTCTCATCGCTGAAGACGACACGTCTCCATTCGTCCCTCCATTCACGCCTGTCGCGACACCACTGGAGGCGGGCTGCACGATGTTGGGGCGTGAGCGGAAGACGGCCTAACGGTGTGCGGGACCGTAGCCCAGCTTCATGGAGACGGTTGCGAATGGTCCTCGCCGATACCCCAGGAGCAACAGCGGTCCCCTACGGCACTGCGTAGGATCCTACGGTCTTGGCGTGCATCCGTGCGTCGCTGCGGTCCGGTCCCAGGTCGACGGGCACGTGCACCTTCCGCCGACCACTGGCGACAACATCGATGTACTGTGGAGGCCTCACGCCCCACGTGTTGAGCAATTCGGCGGTACGTCCACCCGGCCTCCCGCATGCCCACTATACGCCCTCGCTCAAAGTCCGTCAACTGCACATACGGTTCACGTCCACGCTGTCGCGGCATGCTACCAGTGTTAAAGACTGCGATGGAGCTCCGTATGCCACGGCAAACCGGCTGACACTGACGGCGGCGGTGCACAAATGCTGCGCAGCTAGCGCCATTCGACGGCCAACACCGCGGTTCCTGGTGAGTCCGCTGTGCCGTGCGTGTGATCATTGCTTGTACAGCCCTCTCGCAGTGTCCGGAGCAAGTATGGTGGGTCTGACACACCGGTGTCAATGTGTTCTTTTTTCCATTTCCAGGAGTGTATATATCCCGTTTCTGAGCACCAGCCAATTAAGAATCACTGGAAAACCCGTTGTTAACTGTGTGATTCGTTCCAATAAAATAACGAGAAACATCATATTCATGGCAAAAGAATTATTGTAACTTGCGTATTATGAGAGTAGACTATTTGAAGGCAGCGACACACGGAAGATCCACCCAAAACGCTTCGTTCTTGGTACAATTTGTTATAATTAAATTTCAATTAGTAACATATCTACGATAAGGTTTTCTGCAACGGATAACATACTTTGATTACCACCACTCCGTGTGTTGTTAGTTCAGCCTGCCGGCACGGTAGCTCAGTGTGTTCGGCCAGAGAGCCGGTTGGCCTCTGTAATAAAAAAACTGAGTGGTTGGATCAACCCCGAACTTGAACAGGATCTCTTGCGACGTCCGCAACGACCGAAAAAAAGATCAACAATGAACAAAAAGCAAAAAAAAAAAAAAAAAGCGTAGTGAGTAGCGTCACAGTCTTCTATTGATTTGATGGGATTTGGGGCGGAGGTTCGCGTGTTGACACTACTAAATTTTATTTCCTGACATTCGCGTTTTTATTAGGTTCTGATACTTTATTATTAGTTTAATGCAACTATATACTTTGTTCGATTGGCTTAATTTACAGGACAGCTTGCGCTACTTGTATAAAGCTATTTTGCTCCTTTTTCTTTTACGCTTCGTAATTCACATGTTGCAAAGGTTATGCTACTGGGTAACAACAGTGATTAAGTAAGACTGACTTTCGGGTTTTACTAAAATGTGGAAATCATGAAATCATGTTTATCTTATGCGGAGAAGTATTCCAAATTTTTACCGCACGGTTTCTAATGGAACTTTTATATGTCTCTGTCCTTATTGATTGGACATGGTACTTTCTGTGGTGTCACCGCCAGACGCCACACTTGCTAGGTGGTAGCCTTTAAATCGGCCGCGGTCCGTTAGTATACGTCGGACCCGCGTGTCGCCACTATCAGTGATTGCAGACCGAGCGCCGCCACACGGCAGGTCTAGAGAGACTTCCTAGCACTCGCCCAAGTTGTACAACCGACTTTGCTAGCGATGGTTCACTGACAAAATACGCTCTCATTTGCCGAGACGATAGTATAGCCTTCAGCTACGTCATTTGCTACGACCTAGCAAGGCGCCATTACCAGTTACTATTGATGCTGTAAAACATGTACCGTCAAGAGCGATGTTCCCCATTTATGGATTAAAGTTAAGTATTCTACTGCTACGTCCTTTTTTTTTAAATTCTAATTTCCTTGTCCTGTTCCAGACCTCACGCCAGCCTGCGTGAGCTAAAACGCGTGCCTTTCGGCTTCCTCTAATAATACGGTGTTGGCTCTCCTGCCAACCCACAACACTTTCCTTTTCGTGGACGATGGAAGAAACGTTTTAATGGAGCTAACGTGCGAATTTTACGCACGCCCGTTGAGTAAACAATTTACGAACTAGAAACATCCCTCAACTGCCGCTGGAGTGCGTTGCGATCGCGTATACCACGTTGTGGCCCACGTACCGGATGCACAAGTCGCATCATTCCTGAGCGTTCAGCTGCACGTTGAACTTGGTACGCTCAACGCTCAACGTTCGGATACACGGTCCGTGTGCCGACGGCTTTAGGAGACTCGACTGACACCATGGTGCGGAAAGAAAACACTGCCGCCAAGAGGAAAACGACAGCAAACTCCGCTACGGAACTACGATGTGACTCCGACCGATACACCAAAAGACTTAGTAGCTTCGACACAAGCGGCGCTGCGGCACACGCCGAAGTTAACTACGACCTGCTCGCTCGACGCGCAAGGCGACGCTACCCCTAAACCTCGGCGACTGCTAAAATTTTCTATCAACTCATAATGTTAAGCTGTAATTTTGTGTGTGAAAAAGTCCTGTCGTGTTTCGATATGGTCACATGTTGCTCATACTCTACATCTAGTAAGTGGGATTTTTGAAGAGAATGACCTGCTCTGTGCCAGTCAGAATGGATTCCGCAATCGTCGATCGTGTGAAACCCAATTCACAGTTTTCTCACGAGACAGCTTGAAAATTGTTGTGGATTGGCAAGACAGCCAATCCACTAGGAGGAAGCCGAAAGGCACGCGTTTAAGCTCACGCAGGCTGGCGTGAGGTCTGGAACAGGACACGGAAATGAGACTAGTAAGTAAACGTACGTAGCTGCTGGAATACTTAACTTTAATCCATAACTGGTGAACATCGCGCTTGACGGTACATGTTTTACAGCATCAATAGTAACAGGTAATGGCGCCTTGCTAGGTCGTAGCAAATGACGTAGCTGAAGGCTATGCTAACTATCGTCTCGGCAAATGAGAGCGTAATTTGTCAGT
This sequence comes from Schistocerca cancellata, assembly GCF_023864275.1. Classification (NCBI taxonomy): domain Eukaryota; kingdom Metazoa; phylum Arthropoda; class Insecta; order Orthoptera; family Acrididae; genus Schistocerca; species Schistocerca cancellata. The sequence goes on from NC_064630.1 coordinate 813,165,270, forward strand.
GAACCATCGCTAGCAAAGTTGGCTGTACAACTGGGGCGAGTGCTAGGAAGTCTCTCTAGACGTGCCGTGTGGCGGCGCTCGGTCTGCAATCACTGATAGTGGCGACACGCGGGTCCGACGTATACTAACGGACCGCGGCCGATTTAAAGGCTACCACCTAGCAAGTGGTGTCTGGCGGTGATACCACAAAAATCAAAAATCAAGTTAGGTCGATACAGCATTTCTTGACCTGCGGAAAGCTGCCGACTCGGTACCAATTGTACGCTTTTTATCAGAAGTACCAAAATATGGGGTATCAAGTGAGTTTGGTGATGGAATTGAAAGTTTCTTGGCGTGTAGTAGTGGTGTCGTACAGCACACCAGGCAGAACGCATCCCCAGAGTGGCAGTACTCGTAGATCACGTGAAGGCCTCACCAGTCCGCGGCCGGGTCGAGCACACACCTTCCGGTGCACTTGCACATAGCACCATCACCGAGCCTGCATAAGATGCGCCGCAACGAAGCCAGCCCAGTCTACCAGCGGAATTATCTGAATCTGCAACAGTGTTTGCAGTGTTTCTCTGTATCGTGATCGTTTATGACGATTATGCTCGGAACAATAGACTCTCTAGGCGTTGCTGTTCGATGTTAAGTAAAGTTATTGTGCCATTCTGACTCAGATTAATCACCTACTCCTCGGCGGATCCAACAGGAGGACATAGCATTTTATGTTGGACAGGGAGACAGCTACAAATGTAGAAGTAATTTCAGTTGTGCCCCGGGAAAGTGGGTGACGACTGACGCTGTTCATGTGCCATATTAATGACCTTGCAGACAATATCATTGGAGACCTCGGTCTCATCGTATATAATGCGAAGTACTATAATGAAGCAGTGTCTAATAAATCACAAAGTACTCTATAGTACGAAGTACTTTATCAGATACTGATAAGATTACAACGTGGTACGAAGATTGGGAAATTTATTTAAATATTCGGATATGTAAACCTCTGCGCATCACAAAACGAAAACCTGTAGTAGCCTATGACTACAATGTCAAAGAGTCGAAATTAGAACTCGCCCGCATCTCGTGGTCGTGCGGTAGCGTTCTCGCTTCCGACGCCCGGGTTCCCGGGTTCGATTCCCGGCGGGGTCAGGGATTTTCTCTATCTCGTGATGGCTGGGTGTTGTGTGCTGTCCTTAGGTTAGTTAGGTTTAAGTAGTTCTAAGTTCTAGGTGACTGATGACCATAGATGTTAAGTCCCATAGTGCTCAGAGCCATTTCTCCAAATTAGAATTTTTCAACTCAAACATATAACAACATCTGTGTGGACAGGAAGCTCAACGAGCATCTGGGATCAGTTATAGGTAATGGGAAGTGGTAGACTTCGGCTCATTTGCTGAATACTAGGGAAATTTAATCACTCTACATAGGGCCGGCCGGAGTGGCCGTGCGGTTCTGGGCGCTACAGTCTGGAGCCGAGCGACTTGCAAATCCTGCCTCGGGCATGGATGTGTGTGATGTCCTTAGGTTAGTTGGGTTTAATTAGTTCTAAGTTCTAGGCGACTGATGACCTCAGAAGTTAAGTCGCATAGTGCTCAGAGCCATTTGAACCACTCTACATAGGAGATTGGTAACAAAATGTGAGATCCATCTTAGAACACCGCTCATCTAGAACACGCCTTATATGTGTGGTTCTTGTACCAAATAGGAGTAACAGTCGACGAATACAAAGAAGCACAGTACGAATGGTGACAGGTTTATAGAGTCCACGGAAGGCTGTCATGAAGATTCTGAAGAAACGGAACTGTTAGACAGTTGAAACGGTCTGAACTAAATTTAGAAAGCGCTTTTGAAAGATAGAAGAACCAGAATGTAGGAATATAATGCCACGTCCAATGTGTCTCAAGTCTCTTGTAATATGTGACGACATGATGCGTAAATTATTGATATATCTTGTACCACTTCATGATGTTCAGAGTGGACAACTTTTTTATTCAGCAGTCAAAATAAATGTTGCATATTTCCGAATCTTTAATATTTAATGTTGTGATTCAGAATTACTTTATGCTATCAGTACATTGGTTCGGTCGTAATGTTCTATCGGAAACAGTCCATGTCTCTACCATGAGCGGGCATACGTGCAGTCTACTGGAACCGTCTTCCCTTTAGAAACTCCAGTACTTGTGCTGTGCGTCATTACGATTGCTGTGTTACTGCAGAATCGTTCGGACAACGATAAGAGGCTCCATACAGTCACCAGAGGAGAGAGTAGATAGGTGGAAAGAATACATTGAAAGCCTCTATGAGGGTGAAGATTTGTCTGATGCGATAGAAGAAGAAACAGGAGTCGATTTAGAAGAGATAGGGGATCCAGTATTAGAATCAAAATTTAAAAGAGCTTTGGAGGACCTAAGTTCGGTTAAGATAGAAGGGATAGATAACAGTCCATCTGAATTTCTAAAATCATTGGGGGAAGTGACACCAAAACGACTATTCACGTTCGTATGTACAATATATGAGTCTGGCGATATACCATCAGACTTTCGGAAAAGCATCATCCACACAATTCCGAAGACGGCAAGAGCTGACAAGTGCGAGAATTATCGCACAATCAGCTTAACAGCTCATGCATCGAAGCTGCTTACAAGAATAATATACAGAAGAATGGAAAAGAAAGTTGAGAATGCACTGGGTGACGATCAGTTCGGCTTTAGGAAAAGTAAAGGGACGAGAGAGGCAATTCTGACGTTACGGCTAATAATGGAAGCAAGGCTAAAGAAAAATCAAGACACTTTCATAGGATTTGTCGACCTGGAAAAAGCGTTCGACAATATAAAATGGTGCAAGCTGTCAGAGATTCTGAAAAATGTAGGGGTAAGCTATAGGGAGAGACGGGTCATATACAATATGTACAACAACCATGAGGGAATAATAAGAGTGGACGATCAAGAACAAAGTGCTCGTACAGGGTGTTTCAAAAATGACCGGTATATTTGAAACGGCAATAAAAACTAAACGAGCAGCGATAGAAATACTCCGTTTGTTGCAATATGCTTGGGACAACAGTACATTTTCAGGCAGACAAACTTTCGAAATTACAGTAGTTACAGTTTTCAACAACAGATGGCGCTGCGGTCTGGGAAACTCTATAGTACGATATTTTCCACATATCCACCATGCGTAGCAATAATATGGCGTAGTCTCTGAATGAAATTACCCGAAACCTTTGACAACGTGTCTGGCGGAATGGCTTCACATGCAGATGAGATGTACTGCTTCAGCTGTTCAATTGTTTCTGGATTCTGGCGGTACACCTGGTCTTTCAAGTGTCCCCACAGAAAGAGGTCGCAGTGGTTCATGTCTGGCGAATACGGAGGCCAATCCACGCCGCCTCCTGTATGTTTCGGATAGCCCAAAGCAATCACACGATCATCGAAATATTCATTCAGGAAATTAAAGACGTCGGCCGTGCGATGTGGCCGGGCACCATCTTGCATAAACCACGAGGTGTTCGCAGTGTCGTGTAAGGCAGTTTGTACCGCCACAAATTCACGAACAATGTCCAGATAGCGTGATGCAGTAATCATTTCGGATCTGAAAAATGGGCCAATGATTCCTTTGGAAGAAATGGCGGCCCAGACCAGTACTTTTTGAGGATGCAGGGACGATGGGACTGCAACATGGGGCTTTTCGGTTCCCCATATGCGCCAGTTCTGTTTATTGACGAAGCCGTCCAGGTAAAAATAAGCTTCGTCAGTAAACCAAATGCTGCCCACATGCATATCGCCGTCATCAATCCTGTGCACTATATCGTTAGCGAATGTCTCTCGTGCAGCAATGGTAGCGGCGCTGAGGGGTTGCCGCGTTTGAATTTTGTATGGATAGAGGTGTAAACTCTGGCGCATGAGACGATACGTGGACGTTGGCGTCATTTGGACCGCAGCTGCAACACGGCGAACGGAAACCCGAGGCCGCTGTTGGATCACCTGCTGCACTAGCTGCACGTTGCCATCTGTGGTTGCTGCAGACGGTCGCCCTACCTTTTCCAGCACGTTCATCCGTCACGTTCCCAGTCCGTTGAAATTTTTCAAACAGATCCTTTATTGTATCGCTTTTCGGTCCCTTGGTTACATTAAACCTCCGTTGAAAACTTCGTCTTGTTGCAACAACACTGTGTTCTAGGCGGTGGAATTCCAACACCAGAAAAATCCTCTGTGCTAAGGAATAAACCATGTTGTCTACAGCACACTTGCACGTTGTGAACAGCACACGCTTACAGCAGAAAGACGACGTACAGAATGGCGCACCCACAAACTGCGTTGTCTTCTATATCTTTCACATCACCTGCAGCGCCATCTGTTGTTGAAAATTGTAACTACTGTAATTTCGAGTTTGTCCGCCTGAAAATGTACTGTTGTCCCAAGCATATTTCAACAAACTGTGTATTTCTATCGCTGCTCGTTTAGTTTTTATTGCCGTTTCAAATATACTGGTCACTTTTGAAACATCCTGTATTAAGCAGGGTGTAAGACAAGGCTGTAGCCTTTCGCCCCTACTCTTCAATCTGTACATCGAGGAAGCAATGATGGAAATAAAAGAAAGGTTCAGGAGTGGAATTAAAATACAAGGTGAAAGGATATCAATGATACGATTCGCTGATGACATTGCTATCCTGAGTGAAAGTGAAGAAGAATTAAATGATCTGCTGAACGGAATGAACAGTCTAATGAGTACACAGTACGGTTTGAGAGTAAATCGTTGAAAGACGAAGGTAATGAGAAGTAGTAGAATTGAGAACAGCGAGAAACTTAACATCAGGATTGATGGTCACGAAGTCAATGAAGTTCAGGAAATCTGCTACCTAGGCAGTAAAATAACCAATGACGGACGGAGCAAGGAGGACATCAAAAGCAGACTCGCTTTGCAAAAAAGGCATTTCTGTCCAAGAGAAGTCTACTAATATCAAATACTGGCCTTAATTTGAGGAAGAAATTTATGTACAGCATTGTATGGTAGTGAAACATGGACTGTGGGAAAACCGGAACAGAAGAGAATCGAAGCATTTGAGATGTGGTGCTATAGACGAATGAAAGTTAGGTGGACTGATAAGGTAAGGAATGAGGAGGTTCTACGCAGAATCGGAGAGGAAAGGAATATGTGGAAAACACTGATAAGGAGAAGGGACAGGATGATAGGACATCTGCTAAGACATGAGGGAATGACTTCCATGGTACTAGAGGGAGCGGTAGAGGGCAAAAACTGTAGAGGAGGACAGAGATTGGAATACGTCAAGCAAATAATTGAGGACGTAGGTTGCAAGTGCTACTCTGAGATGAAGAGGTTAGCACAGGAAAGGATTTCGTGGCGGGCCGCATCAAACCAGTCAGTAGACTAATGACCAAAAAAAAAAAAAAAAAACAGTCACCACAATGGTGCAGGTGGACGTCGCAGCAAATGCCGCTGTGAGGCAAAGCGATGTCTCCAGACTCTGGAACAAGTTTCTAGCGATAGGATAGGCTGAAGATCGTCACTGAATTCCTGCGGGAGGAAAACAATAGGTATGCAGTTTCGATATCTGCATATAACAAGAACCAGAAACCCTTAATACTATGCTACACGTCGACGGCAGTGGTGCAAACAGCTGCAGAAGTGTGGATGTCAACGTAAATGTACGAAATAGGCTACATGAGAAGGGATTAAGTGCTGGAAAACCTCTCAAGGCTCCTCCTCTAAACCGAGGCTTGTGTGGCGTGGGCACGAAGTCACTCGTTGTGGACTAGGCTGCAGTGGGCCACAGCGCTCTTGCCGATGAGGCCCGTATTAATCCAGTCCTGTGTGTGGAGGCAACGAGGACAACTCTCACACGCTAACTGTATCGTCGACCGTCCCTCTTATGAAGACGGTTCAGTCATGTTTTGCGGTGGAACAATATACGACTGCAATACATCCCTTGTGCCAACACATGGGATGATGTCTTGTGTGAAGTATTGGGGCGACATCACTGCACGCATTGTGTCTCTATTTCGTGAACATATTGGAGCGGGATTCTTGATGGTGATGCACTACAATGCATGCCCCTCTTCCCCCTCCGCCCCCCCACCCCGCCACGGATTGAATGGCGTCCATATTCGCTAATTTCAACTGTATGGAGAACGCATGGGCCACGCTGACATTAGCAGTTTGAAGTCATTCTTTCCCACAAGAGATCGCACAGGACATCAACAGGCCACTGTGGAGGAATGGGACAATAGCTCACAGCCTTACATGGGGAATTTGGTAAAGAGAACGAATAACCATTTTCAAAATGGAGGGACATTTGGTTCTTAAAAATATATCATGCAACATGACAGTGAGAAGAAATTGTACTGTTTTCAATGGTAGTTTTTGAAAGACTTTCTTAGTGTTTCTTTTATTTAAGTCTATTAAGTCTATGATAATAGTCTGCACATTGCTTTTTTGTGAATGTTACTGACTGGAAAATTCAGTATGGTTTCCTATTTTGAAACATTTATTTTGACCACTGTATATCATGACCAAGTTGTTAATCCACATTTGAAGTTATTACGCTATTCTGACATGACCTCCTTCGTGTGGCTCTCGTAGGGATCACGAAGATCAGCGTAGACTAATTACAGAACACTTGACACAATCGTTCTTCCCCCACTGAATGGAACGGGAGACCTAATAACCGTTGCAACGGGACATACTCTATGCCATGTGCTAGCCGGCCGAAGTGGCCGACCGGTTCTAGGCGCTTCAGTCTGGAACCGCGCGACCGCTACGGTCGCAGGTCCGAATCCTGCCTCGGGCATGGATGTGTGTGATGTCCTTAGGTTAGTTAGGTTTAAGTAGTTCTAAGTTTTAGGGGACTGATGAACATAGATGTTAAGTCCCATAGTGCTCAGAGCCATTTGAACCATTTTGAATAATGGCGAAAGTGCTTAAATTGGACTTGGAATTGGTTCCTCATCCATCATATTCATCAGACATAGTTGCTGTTCCCTGACTTAAAACTTTCGTATGCTGCGAAGAGATTTTCATCAGAATCGTTAATATGGCTCTGAGCACTATGGGACTCAACTGCTGAGGTCATTAGTCCCCTAGAACTTAGAACTAGTTAAACCTAACTAACCTAAGGACATCACACACATCCATGCCCGAGGCAGAATTCGAACCTCCGACCGTAGCGGTCTCGCGGTTCCAGACTGCAGCGCCAGAACCGCGCGGCCACTTCGGCCGGCAAATTTTCATCAAATGAGGAACCTATTTTCTTCAGCGGGATGAAAAAGCAGCCGGCCGGAGCGGTTCTAGGCGCTACAGTCTGGAACCGCACTACCGCTAACGTCGCAGATTCGAATCCTGCTCCGGGTATGGACGTGTATGATGTCCTTAGTTAGGTTTAAGTAGTTCTAAGTTCTAGGCCATTGATGACCTCAGGAGTTAAGTCCCATAGTGCTCAGAGCCATTAGAACCATTTTTTTTTTATAAAGCTGGACGATTGCTGGACCAGGTGTACGGTGTCATCGAGTATTGAAAGCGGCGTATGAAGTATCGACCACCGAAGAGATAATGGACAGCAAAGCGGTATCAGGAGGCGCCAGTGAGGTGCTAGGAAGAGCCGTACCTCCCGTACTGTAGTTCTGAGGCGCCACCGCTGCTTCCCTGGCATGAAGCAGCGTCGCCAGAGGCCTGGGGGATAGATCTGTTCGAGGTCGGATCCAACCCACATCCGGGAAGTTCCTCTCGGAGTAACGTCGTTGTGCTGTCTATTCATGTAGAGACAGTCTATGTCAAACGTCGTGGAGTGAAGAGACTTCTGGTTAAAATGGCTCTGAGCACTATGGAACTTAACATCTGTGGTCATCAGCCCCTAGAACTACTTAAAGCTAACGAACCTAAGGACATCACACACATCCATGCCCGAGGCAGGATTCGAACCTGCGACCGTAGCAGCCGTGTAGTTCCGGACTGAAGCGCCTAGAACCACTCGACCATAGCGGCCGGCTAGGAGACTTCTGTCACACGTGAACTAGGCCTACGTGCCAATGCTATTAGAACTGTGTTAAGAAGTGCCTACGAACTTGCGTTATCTAGTTAAGCCACGATACGGCCATTTTGAACCTGTATCAATTAACCACTCAGTAATCGTCGCTCATTTAGAATGTAATGCATCGCAATTCCACGTGTGGCGTTTCATAGCTACAGCCAAGTCTGGGGAGCAAAGATAAATTTTTTTGTAACTATCGAAGAAGTTGGACACAACAAAACGAATATCCTTCAAAAGAGTTTGTTTTCAATGCAGTTCAGAGAGAGGTAGTGCTATTTTCATTGTTTTCCACAAGAACTGGCTAGCAACCACAGTTTAGTGAATAAACAGCCGCCTTTAGTGAATTAACAGTCTAGTTAAAGGTTGATTAACTCTCTTCAGTAAATTGATTCCTTAGGATGGATAGGATGTGTGACTGCTGTGCGCGGACGCAGGAGGAGCTGGCCACTGTTCGCGAACAGCTGAGCGTGTTGATGGCCGCGGTCAGCCGTCTTCAGGCTGCTGCCTCGGAGTGTAGCGGCAGTGGGGAGTCTGGTGCGTTGCAAGGTACACCCCAGGTGTTACATGCTTCACCCACTGTCCCTGCTGTCGAGACATCTTCGCGGGTACTGGGCGCGGTTGGGCCACCCTCTCCCCAAGGGGAGTGGCTGGTTCAGCGGCGTTCGCGGTGGACGAGGCGGAGGGTCAATGTGGAGGCTGGCCGTGTGGCATCGCCCGCTCTGCCTGTGAGTGGACATGTGGCTGCTCCTTCAGCAAGGTCCGAGCAGGCACACGGGGGGAGGGGTTTATTAGTTATTGGGAGCTCCAACGTTAGGCGGGTGATGCAGCCCCTTAGGGAAATAGCGAATAGGGGAATAGCGAACAATACGAGACTGGAATAGAAGGGAGAACCGATAGAGGTACTCAAGGTTCCCTCCGCCACACACCGTCAGGTGGCTTGCGGAGTATGGATGTAGATGTAGATGTACACTCCTGGAAATGGAAAAAAAAACACATTGACACCGGTGTGTCAGACCCACCATACTTGCTCCGGACACTGCGAGAGGGCTGTACAAGCAATGATCACACGCACGGCACAGCGGACGCACCAGGAACCGCGGTGTTGGCCGTCGAATGGCGCTAGCTGCGCAGAATTTGTGCACCGCCGCCGTCAGTGTCAGCCAGTTTGCCGTGGCATACGGAGCTCCATCGCAGTCTTTAACACTGGTAGCATGCCGCGAGAGTGTGGACGTGAACCGTATGTGCAGTTGACGGACTTTGAGCGAGGGCGTATAGTGGGCATGCGGGAGGCCGGGTGGACGTACCGCCGAATGGCTCAACTCGTGGGGCGTGAGGTCTCCACAGTACATCGATGTTGTCGCCAGTGGTCGGCGGAAGGTGCACGTGCCCGTCGACCTGGGACCGGACCGCAGCGACGCACGGATGCACGCCAAGACCGTAGGATCCTACGCAGTGCCGTAGGGGACCGCACCGCCACTTCCCAGCAAATTAGGGACACTGTTGCTCCTGGGGTATCGGCGAGGACCATTCGCAACCGTCTCCATGAAGCTGGGCTACGGTCCCGCACACCGTTAGGCCGTCTTCCGCTCACGCCCCAACATCGTGCAAGCCCGCCTCCAGTGGCGTCGCGACAGGCGTGAATGGAGGCACGAATGGAGACGTGTCGTCTTCAGCGATGAGAGTCGCTTCTGCCTTGGTGCCAATGATGGTCGTATGCGTGTTTGGCGCCGTGCAGGTGAGCGCCACAATCAGGACTGCATACGACCGAGGCACACAGGGCCAACACCCGGCATCATGGTGTGGGGAGCGATCTCCTACACTGGCCGTACACCACTGGTGATCGTCGAGGGGACACTGAATAGTGTACGGTACATCCAAACCGTCATCGAACCCATCGTTCTACCATTCCTACACCGGCAAGGGAACTTGCTGTTCCAACAGGACAATGCACGTCCGCATGTATCCCGTGCCACCCAACGTGCTCTAGAAGGTGTAAGTCAACTACCCTGGCCAGCAAGATCTCCGGATCTGTCCCCCATTGAGCATGTTTGGGACTGGATGAAGCGTCGTCTCATGCGGTCTGCACGTCCAGCACGAACGCTGGTCCAACTGAGGCGCCAGGTGGAAATGGCATGGCAAGCCGTTCCACAGGACTACATCCAGCATCTCTACGATCGTCTCCATGGGAGAATAGCAGCCTGCATTGCTGCGAAAGGTGGATATACACTGTACTAGTGCCGACATTGTGCATGCTCTGTTGCCTGTGTCTATGTGCCTGTGGTTCTGTCAGTGTGATAATGTGATGTATCTGACCCCAGGAATGTGTCAATAAAGTTTCCCCTTCCTGGGACAATGAATTCACGGTGTTCTTATTTCAATTTCCAGGAGTGTAGATGTAGAGAGCACGTCGAGAAGCGAGGTGAGTGGTTTACGTAGCAAATGCTACTTGTTCCTTTTATCAGACTTGTCAAACCACTGTGGTGCCCTAGTGGGTTGTCCCCCTTTAGTGGGGACTGCAGGCACCCCTTTGGTAGCCGGCCGTCGGTTCGCAGCCCGGCGGTCGCAGCCCCCGCGCGGCTAACGAGGCCGGCCCGGGCTCGGGGCAGACAGAGCGGTCCGGTCCCGCCTCGGCTCGGATCGGCTCGGCTGTTGCCGGCCGGCCTCGGCGCGGCGTCCCAATATTTGCCCTGCGGCCGGCGCTGGCCGCCCGCTGCCAGCCTGCCCGCCGGCCGGCCGCAAATATTTGACGGCGCGCAGCGGCCGGCGCCTCGCTGCGCCCTCGCCGTCGCACACGGGGCGACCTGGCTGGCCGCGGCCGGCCGCGCTCGCGGCTCCGCCCACACTGCCCGCTCGCAGCTAATATCGGCCCCGGCGCGCAGGCGTTCACCACCTGTTCCGCGTGACGGTAAACGTCTCCCCGTCGACCGCGTCACACAGCGTGCCTAAGGTGAACACCTCTGCTGCACGTAACAAGCCACTTCTAATAAAAGATCAAACCATCGGAGACAAATCTAACAACAGACATTTATCAGTACGTGCAATTTTAAAAATGGACATGCTCACACTTAACAGTTTTTGTATCTATTGCTTTTCGGTTTTATTTTGTTTCTTTACAGTTGTAAAACTACCGTAGGCTACCGTAGACGATCATAAGTAAGCGTAAATACGGTAGTTTTCCTAGTAGATGTAGTCAGTTCAGGCCGTACTCAAATTATCTGAACGTTAGGTGTGTTGCATACGTATCAGGCGTTGCCTCGTAACGGACGCTTTCTGTACATACGGGATCGCTGTCTTACTAGATTACCCTGAAAAACGGAAGCGGTAAACCGTCTAGAAACTGAGCTTATATATGTGAGTGGCTGTGTAGCCTATGGAACATTTTTGTTCTACATAGTTATCCTGGTGTTAGTCTCTTAAAAATAAACGGTATTTATGGCAAAACTGAACATCTTAACATTTAATTCAGGTTTTATTCGAAAATTGTTGATTTGTAAAAATAAAGAAGACAATACACATTTATCTAATAGCGCCACGAAACGCAATTCGTCGAACTAACTTCGGACTATTTCTCTACCATCCCACTCTTAGACTATCAGTAAAGCAATTTTCACAAATTCTCGCGCCCCCAATAGGTTTTATTGCTACCTTTGTTCTTTACCGGCGACCTGTGGGTGTCAATATGAAACTTTCGTAGAATTTCATACTTGTTACCGCCTAAATTTTCCTCTTCTGACAAAAACTGAATTGACGTAAGTGTGGCACTGAATGACTTTTAACTGAATTTCGTTATGAATCTTCACGCATTACTAACTTTGCACACTTTCATGGTAGGTCAGCAACGGTAATCTTGTATGACTGGTCTGAACGTTGACACAGACCGTTTCGATGCCGTAAGCGCATATTATTTTGCTAATTCGTAACGATCTGGGGTACTGTGTATTACTAAAACAGTTATGTTATCTCGATAACCTGAAATTCATTTTTATTAGTACAGTTCATACTAATTAACGTTTCTTCTTTCATTTATATCTTATTTTTACGTGCTGTGTTTAACATACTAGTCAGCATTAATATAGTCTTACACATGATTGAAAACAGTCTGCCATAAATCGGATAGCTTTTCAATTGCACGCCTGTGCATAGTATGTTGGTAGCACTTCGTCTCCTTGCCTGTTATGCTGTGTAGCAGACTTTAAAGCTGTGCGGATGAGCATAACGAAAAGGCAAGGGGTCTCGCTCGTTTTGTCTACGACTGTACATTCTCAGAAACTTCGTTCTCAAGTTGTTTAGGTTACAGTTCCATCACCACAAATAGAAAAAGGTTTTACTTGAATCCTAGGTTTTTCTTTGGGCAGAATGGAGGGTTCCCATTTGCAATTGAAAGTTGACCCCCATCCCGCCCACGGGGCTGGTTAGAGGGTGGCCAGTCTCAGCACCAAGTGATCACCCCCTTTAAAATATTAACTTTAGATCTGGAACACTTTTTTTCGTACAATGCATATTTTTCGAGACTTTTGGTTGCTCCAAGTTGATACAAATACCCTTTATATTTCGAGACGCAACAACGCCGTATTCTGAATTGTAATCAAACAATGAATAAATAGCTGATTTCTTAATGTAAATACCGCTTGTTGGATGTCCAAATTGAATTCATTAAGTAGCGTATATTTTTGTTGTTGTATGAAAACTCTACAGATGAATCTCAGGTATTTTTTCTGCGTTGTCGCCATCTTTCTAGAGCAAACCAAACACAATCTGACATAGGTGTTTCACAGTAAAGAACTATTTACATTTGAAATTGAAAGAGAGGTCAAAAGAGTAAGAAATACGCGGGGCGTTCAGTGTGCCAGGCAAACCTTTTTTTTTTTCTTAGCCAATTTCGACCGAAAAAATTCTGAATTTTTTTGTGGGACATCGTGGAGTATTCCCGCTTCAGCCCGCACAGTTTACTGAAGTTCCGACAACTGGTGGCACTATACATAGTCTTCACAATGGCGTCTTAACGGAGGTGCCTTCAAGCAGAAAGCTGTCATTGAGTTTCTTCTGGCGGAATACCAGAGCGTCGTTGATATTCATAGGTGCTGTTCGTAGTGCTGACTCGTCCACCAGTTGAGGTACTCAAACGTGTGTACGCGTGTGCCCGTTGGTTCCTCGCCTTCTAGTCGAAGACCATAAAGAGGAACGAAGGACTAACCGTGCCGAATTGCTTGATGTGACGACGCTGATCGCGAAAATTTGTTGTCCATCATCACAGCCGATGAAACTTGGATTCATCAATTCCTACCGGAAAGAAAACGGCAATCCATGGAAAGGTGACATACCACCTCTCCTCCGAAGAAGAAGAAGAGCAAAGATATACACACAGCCGGAAAAGTCATGGTGACCGTCTTCTGGGACTGGTGGTGGTTAGTGTTTAACGTCCCGTCGACAACGAGGTCATTAGAGACGGAGCGCAAGCTCGGGTTAGGGAAAGATTGGGAAGGAAATCGGCCGTGCCCTTTCAAAGGAACCATCCCGGCATTTGCCTCAAACGATTTAGGGAAATCACGGAAAACCTAAATCAGGATGGCCGGAGACGGGATTGAACCGTCTTCCTCCCGAATGCGAGTCCAGTGTGCTAACCACTGCGCCACCTCGCTCGGTCTTCTGGGACTCTGAAAGGTTATTCTGTTTCGTGCCCCCTCTCATGGTGCAGCGATCAACTCGGATGGGTACTGAGCTACTCTCAGGAAGCTGGAGAAACGACTGCAGCGTGCTCGTCGCCACAAAATCACAAAAATGCAAAGGACTTCTTCTGACATGACAACTCGGGCCTGACTCAAGTACGCCCACGAATGTATGCGCTCACGAGGGGAGTTCACTGAACTACATCGGACTGTTATTCCTCCAATCTGTAGCTACAATATCGCACCACACCTGAGAACTGCTTCCCTGGTGCCTTCACCTTTCTTAGAGCAAAACAGTTCGTCATCTGACAGATCCGCAATTTTCTTTTTTCCATTCTTCTATGTATTATTGTTGTCAGCAGCTTGGATGTATGAGCTGTTAAGCTGATTGTGCAATAATTCTCGCACTTGTCGGCTCTTGCTATCTTCGGAATCGTGTGGCCTATATTTTTTCGAAACTCGGATGGTATGTCTGTCATCTCATACTTTCTATATCAGAGAAGTCCTCTACCTCATAGAGGCCTTCAGTCTACTCTTTCCGCATACCCGCTCTCTCCTCTAGCCGGCCGGAGAGTCCGAACGGTTCTAGGCGCTACAGTCTGGAACCGCGCGACCGCTACGGTCGCAGGTTCGAATCCTGCCTCGGGCATGGACGTGTGTGTTGTCCTTAGGTTAGTTATGTTTAAGTAGTTCTAAGTTCTAGGGAATTGATGACTTTAGAAGTTAAGTCCCATAACGCTCAGAGCCATTTGAACCATTTTCTCTTCTCTGCACAGTGGAATTTACATTGCGCCATTAATGTTACCACCCGTGCTTTTAATGTCACTTAACGTTATTTTCACTTTTCTGTATGCCGAATTAGTCCTTCCGACAGTCATTTCTGTTTATATTTCTTCGCATTTTCTTTCTACCCATTTCACTTTAGCTTCTCTGCACTTCCTATTTATTTCATTCCTAAGTGTCTTGCATTTCTGTATTCCTAAGTTTGTGTGTACATTTTTGTACCTCGTTCCTTCGTCTATCAGTTGAAGGTGTCTTTCTTCTGTTATCCATGGTTTCTGCGAGCAACCTTCCATGTACCTAGGTGTTCCTTCCAACTTGTGTGATTGCCCTTTTTAGAGGTGTTCTTTCCTCTTCAGCAGAAATGCCTAGTGAGCTATTCATTACAACAGTGTCTATAACCTCAGATATCTTCATGCGTATCTCTTCATTCCTTAGTAGTTCCGTATCCAACTTCTTTGGGCATTGATCCTTCCTAACTAGTCTCTTAACATTCAGCCTCCTCTTCATCATTACTAAATTGTGATCTGCTTCTATATCTGGTTCTGGGTACGCTTTATTATCCGGTGCCTGGTTCGGGAACCCCTGCCTGACCATATTATCGAACTGAAATCTTCCCGTATCTCCCGGTCTTTTCCAAGTATATCTCCTCTTTCGATTCTTGAACAAAGTATTCGCTGTTACTAGCTGAAATCTGGTACAGAGCGCAGTTAGCCTTTCTCCTCTTTCATTCCCACAACCAAGCCCATTTTCCCTTGCAACCATTTCTTCTATTCCTTCCCCGACAACCGCATTCTTATTAACCATGTCTATTACATTTCCATCTACCTTTGCCTACTGATTTACCCGTTCAGTATCCTCGTATACTTTCTCTATCTATTCGTCTTTTGCTTGTCACGTCGGCATGTATACTTGAATTATTGCTGTCGGTATTGGTCTGCTATCGATTCTGATGAGAACAGCCCCATCACTGGACTGTTCACACTAACTCACTCTCTGCCCTACCTTTCTATACGTAACGAATCCTACTCCAGTCATGTCACCTTCTGCTGCCGTTAATATTAGCCTATACTCGTCTGACCAGTAATCCTTGTCTTCTGTCCATTTCGCTTCACTGACCGCCATGGAGCCTCTGCATTTCCCTTTCACTGCGTGGCAGCGTGGGGGCGGACGTTCTCGTCTTCAAGGGTCTGACCACAGGAAGCACACCGTAACATCTTGACATTAACGTCTGCCGTCTGAGAACAAGTAGTGGACTTCCTGTAGCATTCTGTCATCAGATACCGTTGGTCGGATGCTACCAGCAACCAGACTAGGGAGTTTCCGTCACATGGGTAGGCTGCCATTAACGCGACACGCGCAAACGGCTGTGCTTGGAATGATGCCGTGACCAGGAACGATGGACAGCTGATGAATGACATCACACTGTGTTCAGCGATGAATCATGGTTCTGCTCTACCCCAGATGAATATCGTGGGCGGGTATGATAGCGACGTGGGGAGGGGTCTCTTTCTTCCAATATTTTGGTGACGCACAGATGAGTTTCTCCAGGCAGCATGTTACGGGCAGCCATCGGCTATGACGTCAGGTCACGGCTAGTACCGACTGAAGGAACTCTGATGGCACGTAGGTACGTCACAAATAATCTGCGTCTACATGTGATACCTGCTTCAGTGTACTATTGTCTCATTTTTCAACAGGGCGATGCTCGTCCACGCTCCTTATGAACTGTCTGTGTGGTTAAGTAGTCTGGTTGTCAGCAAGATTCCAATAGAACTTGTGTGGCGCGAGTTCGGACGTCATCGTCATCCCACTGCCTACAATGGGATTCCGTGGACCAGATACACCATCTGTGGCCCAGATGGCTTCATGAGAGGATATAACGATGTTATGACACCCTTCCTCCACCGAATCAGTGCCTACATCCAGGCCAGAGCGGGTGCGGCATCACACGAAAAAGTGGGCTCCTACTGTAAAGTTCTTTCTAAATTTGGCTCGATTTTGTCATCACTGAAATAACATGACATATCCTCTGAACTAGCGAAGTTTCATTTAGATCGCTCCTCTCCTTCTGCATGCCTCACTCTTTCGTCAGACCTCAATATTTCATACTGCAGTCAGCTGCCCACTTTCGGAACTGTCTCGAGGATGGCTTGTTGGTGGACCAAAGTGTACTGGGGCGTTTTCGTATGTGTAATCGCGTAGTATCAATTTCTGTTATTTATTATATACTCTGTGTATTCATGCTTTGCCTGACAATAGTTCAACAAGAACAAGGGATCTATACTGAAGGAAAGTACTTTTGTAATTTGATTTTGTTAATAATATAATATCTTTATATCACAAAGATAGTTCAGAAAGATATTCGCCGACAAAGTACACAGTCGCGCTTATCAGGGTCTAGCCTGTAGTGGAAGACGTCGAAAAATAGCTTTTCAAGGCCATGCTACCTTAGTGAAGCTTCTAGAGCGCAACCTTCCCCCAACTTTCGAAGAAATCTTGCAAGAACTTTTAAATAAATCGACCATTTGCTTTTGGAGCAAATTCAGCAGAAGAATAATAAGTTATCTGAACACGATGCTAATCAGAACTGAAGCTTATTTCGGGTATCTTTCTGGGATATAGAATTTCCTCGCCATTTTTTTTCAGTGTAATGCAAATATTAACATTCACTGTCACTTAATTTTGTATTTGTGGGCTGTGACAGTTAGTAGCAAAATACCGAGTTAAATATCCACTCAAACAGAATTGCTCTGTAGAATGTTTTTTTTTCACATTGACGCACCGTTTGTGAGATACAGCTGTTTTTCTTATATGGGGAATGAACCAAGAGCCAACAGTATAAAAGCAATCAATAAACGAACCTTCAATTGACAGACGCATTTACCTTTTGTTTGCGTGTTACCCATTATTTGGAGAAGCAATAAATCTATACCGTCAGGACCATAACACTGTTACTATTATTATTATTATTGCACTATTACAGTTCAATAATTTCACTACATGGCTCATTCTGTTTTCTCAAAAAACATCGTATGTCAGCCAGTCGACAGTCACGGTGATAAACACAGTCTTTCACAAGCGCTCTACCGTCATTTTGAAAATAGATATGTACTAAAAATTTACAACGACTAGAGGCATGTCGTTTCTTCAAATGCTAAGTAGGTTCACATTCTTTTTGTTATAAAGCACCGGCTGTTATTTTTTTGTTTGGTAGCATGGGGTGATCCCACTGTAAACTACTGATTTTAATCTGTATTTCTGGCTGAAAATAGCAAAAATGTGAGAGCAACCCTCTAATCACCAACTCCTATTGTTCATTTTTAACACATCCGCTTACGGTGGTGTACCACATACGAGCAGTGATCACATTGCGGGTAATTAAAGTTGCAGAAATTTCAGGCCTGAAAACATGTGAAACAATTTCTTTAACCTAACACGACGGAAACCAAACACACAGTATCGCCTTATGGAGACGCACAGAATCTATAGCTGTACCTAATGCATTTCTAACTCTATTCCCTGATGCATCTGAAAATGCCTTGCGGGGCTTGAAGTAAAAGATGGAATTCAAACCTTGAGTTTATTGACGGTTACTTTCACACGAAGGAAATTAGAATTGGGTAACAAGCAATATTCTTAAATTCTCTTGCGAAATGTAGACTTGAGAATAACTTGACAGACGGAACGATCAGCATTGTGGAGGGTGGAGGGGGAGGGGGGGAGAGGGCGGAGGGTTTCCTCTGTGGGAACAAGTGAAGGTATTTTATTAGCTTGTGAATGATTCAACGTGCTTCAACTGAAATAGTCGTTGTTAAAGGCAAAGGAGAATAGAGAAAGTTGCTATCACTCATTCACAGAGATTCGCTGGACACAACTTCGTTTAGAAATATCCATGGGACAAGACCCAATCAATTTCGGGTGCAGCACAGCTGTCCAATCGGCTCGCGTCAAAAAGCGCTTCCTACGAATCCCTTGTTCGTCCGTTTTAACTGACAGATTTCTTAAAAGGAGCTCGGAGCTTCTATCGCGAACTTCCAGCAACAAAGTTGTCGTTCTACTAGAGCTTCAAGTCACGTGCGCCAAGAGAGAGACGGATGGTGTCCTCTGTCATCAGTTCTTCCCCTGGTCTTCGATTCCCCTGTTGCTATTATCCTGTGCGTTCCAACGTTCACTCATCCGTTTCTAAGCTTGGAGATATCAGGAAGTTCACCTTAGCCTAGAACCAAACTAAGAGAATGGATATTGTGTATGACAGGGAGTGTTAATGAAATAAGGCTGCTGTTCATAAAGGGAAAGTTTGGATTAACTAAAAAGCTTACCCCAGAGACGGTATCCTATAGGCACTCGTCTGAGTATAAAAAGATAAACATGGCATGTAACAATCATAAAAGACCGCACATGGCAGACAGGAGAAACTCTAATGAAAGATGTACTCAAATAAACGCACGTCTTTCAACCTGTTCAATGTTTACGTGTGCCAAAAGGGACTATCACTTTTACATAATATTATTACCTCGAAGGAAGTTACCCATTTCTGAACTCCGAGCGCACTGATGATGGCTTGTTACACGATGCACGAAATTATCATTCATCACAACAAGTACAGGATTCTGAAGAGAGGCAGTGACAGCGAGCATCAGCTATTCCATTATCACGCCAGATGATAACGGCTGCTCACATGTTACTGTTGTGCATCAACAATATTGATGACCTCATCTAGTGCTTGATATAATTGCTTAGCGAATGTTCACTTATGCTGATGAATAGTGGCGTCCACCTGTATGACCCAACAGCTGCGCACGTCTGCCTCCACTGACGTTAATTATGTACTTCGCTGAAGAGGTACACACATGTGAATATTGCTCCATTTCGTTCTGGTGTGGTGGTGCAATTGATTACTCTCAATAGTATTTTATTATGTATGACATACCGTTACTTGCCACCGTAATTGTAGTGGCGTTGGAGAAATGTTACTGAGAGTAAAGCTAGGAGGTAATGGGAACGTAGATGTTGTCAAGTCCAATACACATGGCAGATCTTCCAACAATTTAGAACTTTTAAAACGTGCCACACGCGTTCCTACACCTGCCGTTGGTACAATCACTGGTGATGTCTAATTTGGTTATGCCTTATTTTAATACACTACTGTTTAATACATTTCATGTTTTCTTCTACAATGATTCGGTTCTTGTTTCTATTCTTATGTGTGACCGCTCTGTGAAAGTCAATATCAGTATCCACTGCACTTAAAGTCTTTAATAATTTGGGTTAGTTGGAGAGAAACTCGAGCACGGGCGCGTGCGGTGTTATCAAAAATAAAAAAATAAAATAAAATAAAATAAAGAAAGAGGCTCTGAGCACTATGGGACTTAACATCTGAGGTCATCAGTCCTCTAGAACTTAGAACTACACATCCATGCCCGAGGTAGAATTCGAACCTGCGACCGTAGCGGTCGAGCGGTTTCAGACTGAAGCGCCTAGAACCGATCGGCCTCAACGGCCGGCGTGGTGCTAGCTCCTGCGGTTCGCTGCGGCGGACATTGGTCTTCCAGCGCTCATTCGTAGGAGCTAGGATCTTGGCAAGGTCATCGCACGCTCTGTTTGCACGCAGTAAGTAGCTACAGCGGAATCGCACAACAGAACAACGAATTGGTGCGTATTTGACAGGAACTCACCCCGCCCGTCGGCCAACTAAATTTGCGGTTGGGTAAATGATGTGTTATAGGTACTCGAGAATAACTAGCGACTCAAGCTAGATTCCATTCAAAATTCTCTGTTTATGTCATTCAAAAGTGACAAATTTTGTGGAAGATTTATCACATGAAACGCTGGAAAGAGGCAATCTCGACAAACTGAAGGTCCTCTAAGTGACATAACTATGTTGCATGCTGGATACGGAAATCGAATTTTGAGGGTATTCAACTTGCCGTTCGAATTCGCGAATGTGGCGTGGCTGGAGGCAATTCATGGTATGATCTATTCGTCTGAACCTAGATCGTTTGCAGTGTTGTGTTCATACCGGCTACTAACGTGAACAGGCATTAAACGTGTGCATCTGGACTAAACATATAAATCGTAAGATTAAGGACAATACGAGAGTTATTCAGAAAGTAAGGAACGATCGGTCGCGAAATGGAAACCACAGTGAAAATCTGATGAAGTATTGCACAAGTGTGTGGGGCAGTGTGTGTAGTATGCCCGTCGATCGCGCTACGTCGTTCGTTTTAGTTCTGAGTACACAGGGTGCACATAAAGATACCTAGAACAATACTGTCTCCCGCCAAGTACGAGGGCCTGGTGAGAAATTTCGCCTGAAG
Organism: Schistocerca cancellata; assembly: GCF_023864275.1. Lineage (NCBI taxonomy): Eukaryota > Metazoa > Arthropoda > Insecta > Orthoptera > Acrididae > Schistocerca > Schistocerca cancellata. The sequence goes on from NC_064630.1 coordinate 813,186,065, forward strand.
CTATGCAGCCAATATTACATAAGTATCGTACGTTTTCTTCTTCAAGACAATTCTCAGCCGCATTCTGCAGGGGCAGTGAAGATGCCCCTGCATAGTTTTTAATTGGAAATGTTTGATTACCCACACTACAGCCCGTAATTGTCTCCCTCTGAGTTTCATCTCTGCTCACATGAACCGCGGGCTATAAAGACAACATTTTGGCACAGACAACGATCTGTAGCCCAACGTAGAGAATTAGCGGCTGCCTACTATAACGAGGGTATTGGAAAGTAGGTACAGCGCTACGACAAACGTCTAAGTCGGGTCGACGACTATGGAGATAAGTAGCTGGAAGTAGCAGCTAACTGTTGCAAATAAAACAGTTTTGATTGTCACTGTGGTTTTCATTTCGTTCCTTACTTTCCGAATAGCCCTTGTAATTCATGAGAGATCTGAAATTTATTTCAATTATTATTTAACAAATAAGCGTAAAAGATCACGAACAGTAGATAGCAATGTTCTCCAAGAGCTGACGCGGATTTACAATACCACAAGACAATTTACCACATATTGTCTCATATCCATGTAATGCTGTTCAGTGAGTTAGAAAGTGGAATGAAAATGGTGTGATACATGCAATGGCTCACGAAAATATTGATGGGGCCTTACTAACACTTAGCGTGATGCGGAGGAAATGTTATGTCACGCCAGTTATGACGATTTTCCCCGGTGTCACGGCTATTTTTGTTCATTCCTCATTACTAGAAGGGCATTCTGTTAGCAAAAAGTGAATGGCCTTTCAGATCATGATGCGCAAATTTTAGCTTTAAAAGATTTTTATGCTGCAACACGTGTTAAATATAGTCATCAGCTGTTCAGGAAAGCTAATCCAGTTGCTGTAGAGACCTTTGTAAACCTTATAAAGGAACAAGAGGGGCAAGATGTTTATAGCGCTGATACAGTAGGCGATAAATACAATGCTTTTCTGAAGACTTTTCTCATGCTCTTTCAAAGTTGCTTTCCGTTAGAACGTTTAAAACGGGGTACTAGCACAAACAGGCAGCCTGGGTGGCTGAGTAGAGGGATAAGAATATCTTGTAGAACAAAGTGGCAATTATATCAAAACGTTAGATAAAGTCAAAATGTAAATGCAGCAGCCCATTACAAACAGTATTGTAAGGTGCTTAAAAATGTTATTAGGAAGGCAGAAAGTATGTGGTATGCAGATAGAATAGCTAAGTCTCAGGATAAAATTAAAACCATATGGTCAGTCGTAAAGGAAGTTGCTGGTCTGCAGAGACAGGTCGAGGATATAGAATCAGTGCGTAATGGGAATGTCCGTGTTACTGATAAGTCGCATATATGTACAGTATTTAATAATCACTTTCTGAATATAGCAGGTGAACTAAATAGAAACCTAGTCCCAACAGGGAATCATACAGCGCTCTTAGAAAAAAGTGTTCCGAGACTCTTACCTGAAATGCTCCTCCATGATACTGACAAGAGGGAGATTGAGTTAATAATTAAATCACTAAAGACCAAGAACTCTCATGGATACGACGGGGTATCTAGCAGAATACTGAAGTATTGTTCTATGTATGTTAGCCCAGTTCCCAGCCATATCTGTAACTTTTCCTTTAGGAGTGGTCGGTTTCCTGACCGATTAAAGTACTCGGTAGTGAAGCCACTTTATAAAAAGGGACACATTGATAATGCTGACAATTTTAGACCTATTTCTATGCCATCGGTGTTTGCTAAAATTATCGAGAAGGTTGTATATACAAGGTTACTGGAGCATTTAAATTCACTTAATTTGCTGTCAAATATTCAGTTTGGTTTTAGAAATGGTTTAACAACTGAAAATGCTATATTCTCTTTTTTCTGTGAGGTTTTGGACGGATTAAATAAAAGGTTGCGAACGCTAGGTGTTTTCTTTGATTTAACGAAGGCTTTTGACCGTGTTCATCACAAAATATTACTGCAGAAGTTGGACCATTATGGAGTAAGGGGAGTAGCTTACAATTGGTTCGCCTCTTACTTTAAGAACATAAAGCAGAGGGTATTTCTCCGCAATATTGAGAGTGGTAGTGATGTCCCAATGGGGCACTGTTAAGTGGGGCGTTCCCCAAGGGTCGGTGCTGGGGCCACTGCTGTTTCTTGTTTATATAAATGATATGCCTTCTAGTATTACAGGTGATTCAAAAATATTTCTGTTTGCTGATGACTTAATAGTAAAGGATCTTGTGTGTAATATTGAAACAGTAACAAATAATGTAGTTCATTAAATAAGTTCGTGGCTTGTGGAAAATAATTTGATGCTAAATCACAGTAAGACTCAGTTTTTGCAGTTTCTAACTCACAATTCAACAAGAACCGATATTTTGATCAGACAGATTGGGCATATTATAAGCGAGACCGAACAGTTCAAATTCCTAGGCGTTCGGATAGATAGTAAGCTGTTGTGGAAAGCCCATGTCCAGGATGTTGTTCAGAAGCTAAATGCTGCTTTATTTACCATTAGAACAGTATCTGAAATAAGTGACACTTCAACACGAAAAGTAGTCTACTTCGCATATTTTCATACGCTTATGTCGTATGGTATTATTTTTGGGGTAATTCTTCTGATTCAAAAAGGGTATTTTTGGCTCAAAAACGGGCTGTTCGAGCTGTATGTGGTGTAAGTTCGAGATCCTCTTGTCGACCCCTATTCAAAAATCTGGGAATTCTGACATTGCCCTCACAGTATATATTTTCTTTAATGTCGTTTGTTGTTAGCAACATTAGCCTATTCCCAAGAGTTAGCCACTTTCACTCAGTTAATACTAGGCAGAAATCAAATCTGCATGTAGAATGCACTTCCTTGACTCTTGTGCAGAAAGGAGTGCTGTATTCTGCTGCATCCATTTTCAATAAGCTACCACAAGAACTCAAAAATCTTAGCAGTAGCCCAAACACTTTTAAGTCTAAACTGAAGTTTCCTCATGGCTCACTCCTTCTACTCTGTCGAGGAGCTCCTGGAAGAGCTAAAAAATTAAGCAAATTCCAGTGTTACATTGTTGATTGTCTTCATTTAAACTTACGACTTGTCACCTGAATATTTTTTTTTTATATTTCAATTTATCTGTTTCTAATATAGTGTTATAATTTCATGTATTGACTCGTTCCATGACCATGGAGACTTCTTCTTAATTTGGTCCCACGGAACAATAAATAAATAAATAAATAAATACGTCTGTCAAGTCTGCAGGCTTCGTAGTTTTTGCTAGATGGTAGCGGCGGTATCACTGGAAATTTTGTCGTTTTAGAAACCTTTGTTAAAATCTCTTGTTTCATAAGCGTTTGCTGACGTTTAAGTTCTCTCCGGTTAGAGCGTTGTGTGTTGACTTTTGTTTCAAAATGTGCATTGATGAGGAGAAACGTCTGGAGCAAAAGAGTTACTAAGTTCTTGACGGACCTGCAGATGATGAGAACGAAATATTTTATGATGACGCGGATTACACGTTTTATTGTTGCAGATTGTGTTGTTGTGAAGGATTTTCCTGCAGGTAAGTCGAGAAGTCAATCCGAGAATATTATTCCATAGAGTGTAATGTCGGACTACGCAATTCTCCATCTTTCAACTTGTATCACACTGTACTCCACTAAGAAATTTTAATTTTGCTTTCTTCTAGTGTTTTGTGTGTTTCTTTAGATTTAAATGAGATGTAAAAAAATTGAAGACAAAGATCACATTTTTGCTTGCCATGGTACATGTATTTGAATATCACAATTTCTTTGCCATTTTCTGCGACGATTACAACAAATAAAAATTTCATCTGTGGATTCAGGTTTAACGGTAGCAGTTCCAAAATACGTATATTTAAAGTAGAAAGTCCGTTGTACCTAAAATGTTTTCAAATTCCAACTACTCCTTAGTACACACGATTTGTAACTCCCAAAAAAGCAACATATTTTATCCAATCCGCTGGTAATTCCAGATACGTACACTGAGGTGACAAAGGACACGGGATAGCGATACATGCATATACACAAGGAGGTAACAAGGGTATAAAAGGGCAATGCATTAGCAGAGCTGTCATTTGTACTGAGGTGATTCATGTGAGAATGTTTCCGACGTCGTTGTGGCCGCACAAGGGAGTTAAGAGACTTTGAATGCGGAGTTGTAGTTGCAGCTGGGCGTATGGGGCATTCCATTTCGGAAAATGATAGCGAATTCAGTGCCCCGAGATCTAAAACTCCAGAGTGTGAAGAGAACACCAAATTTCAGGCATCACCTCTCACCAAAGATAACGCAGTGGCCTACAGCCTTCAGTGTACAACCAAAGCAGTGGCGTTTGTGTAGAGTTGTCAGTGGTAACAGACAAGCAACAGTGGGCCAAATAACTGCAGAAATCAATTTGGGATGTATGAAGAACGTGTCAGATCGGACGGTGCAGCGAAATTTGGCGTTAATGGGCTATGGCAGCAGAAGACCGACGCGGGTGCCTTCTAACGGCACGACATCGCCTGCAGCGCCTGTCCTGGGCTCGTGGCTATATCGATAAGGCACTGTGGAAGCAGGTGGTGGTTTCATAATAGCGTGGACTGCGTTTACGTGGAATGGAATGGAGCGCCCGTACAAGTGAATCGATGAAGACCACAGAATTTTTATGGATGGCAATACGCCAAGTAACCGGGCCACAACTGTTCGCAATTGGGTTGTAGAGCATTCTGAACAGTTCAAGAGAATGACTGAGCCACAGAGATTGCCCGATATGAACCTAATCGCACATTTATGGAACATAATAGAAACGTCAATTCATCCACAAAGTACTGCACTGGTAACAATATAGGAGTTATAGTTGGCCCCATGAACCATGGACCTTGCCGTTGGTGGGGAGGCTTGCGTGCCTCAGCGATACAGATAGCCGTACCGTAGGTACAACCACAACGGAGGGGTATCTGTTGAGAGGCCAGACAAACGTGTGGTTCCTGAAGAGGGGCAGCAGCCTTTTCAGTAGTTGCAAGGGTAACAGTCTGGATGATTGACTGATCTGGCCTTGTAACAATAACCAAATCGGCCTTGCTCTGCTGGTACTGCAACCGGCTGAAAGCAAGGGGAAACTACGGCCGTAACTTTTCCCGAGGGCATGCAGCTCTACTGTATGATTAAATGATGATGGCGTCCTCTTGGGTAAAATATTCCGGAGGTAAAATAGTCCCCCATTCGGATCTCAGGGCGGGGACTACTCAAGAGGACGTCGTTATCAGGAGAAAGAAAGGGTAATGCAGGAGTAGGTTTAATAATGAATAGGAAAATAGGAATGCGGGCAAGCTACTACAAACAGCATAGTGAACGCATTATTGTGGCCAAGATAGATACGAAGCCCACACCTACTACAGTAGTGCAAGTTTATATGCCAACTAGCTCTGCAGATGATGAAGAAATTGAAGAAATGTATGATGAAATAAAAGAAATTATTCAGATGATGAAGGGAGACGAAAATTTAATAGTCATGGGTGACTGGAATTCGAGTGTAGGAAAAGGGAGAGAAGGAAACGTAGTAGGTGAATATGGTCTGGGGCTAAGAAATGAAAGAGGAAGCCGACTGGTAGAATTTTGCACTGAGCACAACTTAATCATAGCTAACACTTGGTTTAAGAATCATGATAGAACCCTGGAGATACTAAAAGGTATCATATAGATTATATAATGGTAAGACAGAGATTTAGGAACCAGGTTTTAAATTGTAAGACATTTCCAGGGGCAGATGTGGACTCTGACCACAATCTATTGGTTATGACCTGTAGATTAAAACTGAAGAAACTGCAAAAGGTGGGAATTTAAGGAGATGGGACCTGGATAAACTGAAAGAACCAGAGGTTGGACAGAGTTTCAGGGAGAGCATAAGAGAACAATTGACAGGAATGGGGGAAAGAAATACAGTAGAAGAAGAATGGGTAGCTTTGAGGGATGAAGTAGTGAAGGCAGCAGAGGATCAAGTAGGTAAAAAGACGAGGGCTAGTAGAAATCCTTGGGTAACAGAAGAAATATTGAATTTAATTGATGAAAGGAGAAAATATAAAAATGCAGTAAATGAAACAGGTAAAAAGGAATACAAACGTCTCAAAAATGAGATCAACAGGAAGTGCAAAATGGCTAAGCAGGGATGGCTAGAGGACAAAAGTAAGGATGTAGAGGCTTATCTCACTAGGGGTAAGATAGATACTGCCTACAGGAAAATTAAAGAGACCTTTGGAGATAAGAGAACCACTTGTATGAATATCAAGAGCTCAGATGGCAACCCAGTTCTAAGCAAAGAAGGGAAAGCAGAAAGGTGGAAGGAGTATATAGAGGGTCTATACAAGGGCGATGTACTTGAGGACAATATTATGGAAATGGAAGAGGATGTAGTTGAAGATGAAATGGGAGATGCGATACTGCGTGAAGAGTTTGACAGAGCACTGAAAGACCTGAGTCGAAACAAGGCCCCCGGAGTAGACAACATTCCATTGGAACAACTGACGGCCTTGGGAGAGCCAGTCGTGAGAAAACTCTACCATCTGGTGAGGAAGATGTATGAAACAGGCGAAATACCCTCAGACTTCAAGAAGAATATAATAATTCCAATGCCAAAGAAAGCAGGTGCTGACAGATGTGAAAATTACCGAACAATCCGTTTAATAAGCCAGGGCTGCAATATACTAACACGAATTCTTTACAGATGAATGGAAAAACTAGTAGAAGCCGACCTCGGGGAAGATTAGTTTGGATTCCGTAGAAATACTGGAACACGTGAGGCAATACTGACCTTACGACTTAATAAGCCAGGGCTGCAATATACTAACACGAATGCTTTACAGATGAATGGAAAAACTAGTAGAAGCCGACCTCGGGGAAGATTAGTTTGGATTCGGTAGAAATACTGGAACACGTGAGGCAATACTGACCTTACGACTTATCTTAGAAGAACGATTAAGGAAAGGCAAACCCACGTTTCTAGCATTTGTAGACTTAGAGAAAGCTTTTGACAATGTTGACTGGAATACTCTATTTCAAATTCTAAAGGAGGCAGGGGTAAAATACAGGGAGCGAAAGGCTATTTACAATTTGTACAGAAACCAGATGGCAGTTATAAGAGTCGAGGGACATGAAAGGGAAGCAGTGGTTGAGAAGGGAGTAAGACGGGGTTGTAGCCTCTCCCCGATGTTATTCAATCTGTATATTGAGCAAGCAGTAAAGGAAACAAAAGAAAAATTCGGAGTAGGTATTAAAATCCATGGAGAAGAAATAAAAACTTTGAGGTTCGCCGATGACATTGTAATTCTGTCAGAGACAGCAAAGGACTTGGAAGAGCAGTTGAACAGAATGGATGGTGTCTTGACGGGAGGATATAAGATGAACATCAACAAAAGCAAAACGAGGATAATGGAATGTAGTCGAATTAAGTCGGGTGATGTTGAGGGTATTAGATTAGGAAATGAGACACTTAAAGTAGTAAAGGAGTTTTGCTATTTGGGGAGCAAAATAACTGATGATGGTCGAAGTAGAGGGGATATAAAATGTAGACTGGCAATGGCAAGGAAATCGTTTCTGAAGAGGAGAAATTTGTTAACATCGAGTATAGATTTAAGTGTCAGGAAGTCATTTCCGAAAGTATTTGTATGGAGTGTAGCCATGTCTGGAAGTGAAACATGGACGGTAAATAGTTTGGAGAAGAAGAGAATAGAAGCTTTCGAAATGTGGTGCTATAGACTAATGCTGATGATTAGATGGGTATATCACATAACTAATGAGGAAGTAATGAATAGGATTGGGGTGAAGAGAAGTTTGTGGCACAACTTGACCAGAAGAAGGGATCGGTTGGTAGGACATGTTCTGAGGCATCAAGGGATCACCAGTTTAATATTGGAGGGCGGCGTGGAGGGTAAAATTCGTAGGGGGAGACCAAGAGATGAATATACTAAGCAGATTCAGAAGGATGTAGGTTGCAGTAGGTACTGGGAGATGAAGAAGCTTGCGCAGGATAGAGTAGCATGGAGAGCTGCATCAAACCAGTCTCGGGACTGAAGACCACAACAACAACAGATGGCAGTTGAGGCAGCGCGGCTAAATATTTCTGTAGATGACATCGAACGATTTGTTGCGTCCAGGCCACAGCAAGCTGTTGCACTACGCTGTGAAAAAGGAGCTTTGAAAAGGTGTTAGGAGGTATCGCATGACTTTTGTCACGTCAGCGTATCCGCCCCTGGTAGCTGAGTGGTTAATGTCGCCTTGCGCGTCTAGCGAGCAGGTCGTAGTTAACTCCCGCCTGTGCCGCAGCGCCGATTGTGTCGAAGCTACCCACACTTGTAGGTACATCGGCCGGAGTCACATCGTAGTTGCGTAGCCGACTTTGTTGTGGTTTTCCTCTCGGCGGCTGTGTTTTCTGCCCGCACCATGGTGTCTGTCGAGTCTCCTAAATCTGTTCCTCGTCGAGCTACTGTTCGTTCCAGTTTTGACAGGAGTACGCGTCGTGTTCAACCTGCCTCCTTAGAAATTGACGACTGGTTGGCTGATGTTATCCGTGTTCCACCTGATCAGGTAGACACTGCTTACTTTGGTTCTGATTTGTATGCATTTTTGTGGAGTTTTATGATCTCATTCAAGTGGGAAGGTTTTTCTCTAGGGCTGGTCCTAAAGTGTTATTTACACATCGCGATGGTTCCGTTAGTCAAGTCCTCCTTGAAAATGCCGCACTCGAGTATACTCCGGTTAGAATTTATAACCTTCCTCCTGAAGTGGGCGATTCATTTCTTAAAACAGCGTTGTTTACGTTTGGAGTAGTACGGCATATCCGATGGGTACGCTGGTCAGCACAACATCGCTTCCAGTCTTATAATGGTATCCGGACTGTGGACATGTGCGTTAAAAAGAATATTCTTCCCCACATAACTGTTTGTGGTTACGGAATCCATGTTACGTATGCAGGGCAAGAAGGAACCTGTTTTCTCTGTAACGAAAGCGGTCATCTCAGATCTGATCGTCCAGGCCGTGACGGCCGGAGTGGCCGAATGGTTCTCGGCGCTTCAGTCCGGAACCGCGCCGCTGCTACGGTCGCAGGTTCGAATCCTGCCTCGGGCATGGATGTGTGTGATGTCCTTATGTTAGTTAGGTTTAAGTACTTCTAGGTCCACGGGACTGATGACCATAGATGTCATGTCACATAGTGCTTAGAGCCATTTCAACCATTTTGTCCGCGCAGTACTACTGTTCTGACGCGTCTTATCTAAATCGTCTTCCTTTAACGTTAGCAGACATAGTTCCTTCGCAGTCAGCTGTCAGTCTATCTCCAGCTTTAAGATGTATAGGGGCAACATTACCCCCTTCTCCTCGCGAATTTCCACCATTACCGGCTCGTCCCAGTGCGGCCTCTGTCCATGAGGGGACGACGGCTCCTGCAGCGCTAGTCAAACGTCGGTGGACTAAGGACGGTACAGATTTCGAGAGCGCCTCTCTCCATTCTCGTTCTTCTGATACGGCGTTGAAAGAGAGGGCACCTTCTGGCGGCAATGAGTTGTCTATTCACGTTAATTCTGAATCCAGTATTATCTGCATCTGTTGGCGTTGAAATGTGTGTTGTATCTGCGTCCCCCACTTGACCTGTAGACGCGACGGTTCCCGTGAATTCAGATGTTCCCGCAGAGACGTTGCCTGCTGGCAAGTTTTTACAGTGTTACAGTGCAATACCACCCCTTCTCCACGCTGAGGCGGTGGAGGAAAAGGATTCTACGGGTTCTCATCCTGATGATCGGGTGATGCAATCAGACGCCGGCATTGCATTACCTGTCTCTTCTGTACTTGCTGTTGATGTAAGTCGTTCTGAGTTGTGCTCCCCGATTTCCGATAGGTGCGTTGGCGATGGCTCCTCTATCAAATCATAGTCTGACGTGCCCCCAACCCCTCCACATGAACAGTGTATGTTTGCAAGGAGTGGTGTGGAACAGCGTTTTCAACTTGCACGTGCCGCGGCGCGTCGTAAAAAGGGAAACGACGATTCGTCGGCTCCCTTTGGCGAGGATTAGAATAATACCTTCGTTCCACCACCTCCGGACGTTGAGGGCGTGATTAGTGCATTTTCCTTAGTGTTGTTTCATTGACGTTACATGTGCTAACGGATGCAGGCATATACGTATCTCACCCTCAATGTTATTAGGATATGTTCGCAATTAGAACTTGCTGTGATACGCTGGTTTATTTGCAATTCCTCGGCTGATATCGTGTTTTTACAAGATATGTTATTTGATGTGTTTTGTCACCCTGATACTCTATGTTTTTCACTGTCGGACCTGAAAATTCAACCGGTACGGCTTTGCTTTATCGAGATGGAATCCCGCTGACGGACTTCGAAACGCTAGATGATAGTCGCAGTGTAGGCTTTAGTTTTAATGACCTCACCTTGATACGGTCGTTCATCCGATCGCGCGCGTTTCTATGATGAAGAAGTTGTCTACTTACTCCGACAGAACCCACGCAAGGTTTCGTGGGGGGAGGGGGGGGGGCGATTTAAACTGCGTCTTACGTCTTGTAGATCAGACCTCCAGTTATACATATTGCCGTGAACTTAATGATATGGTGACGTCCTTGCATCTCCAGGATGCTTGGGTTTGCACATATCATACATTGGTTCGGTTCACGTTTTTTTACAGCTACTTCGATTGGACCGCTTTTATGTATCTGCCCCCACCTTTAGTCAGCTTCTAACTTTGATGTAATTCCTGACAGCTCCACTGATCACTGTGCTGTTTCAATGACTTTTAACCACATCCCGCAGTGGGTCCATCTTCTGCGCCCTTTATGGAAGCTCAACACTCTACATCTCACGGACCCCTCTCTGGAAGGCATCATCGCAGACTCATGGCGGCGGACAACCCAATCCCAAGCGCGTTATCCCCCAGTCTAGAATGGTGGGTTACCTTTGCTAAACCTCGGATTCGTAATACACTCAAGCATTTAACTGCTGAAAAAGCGGCTGAAATAAGGCGCACCAGGGAATTTTACTATGCTGTCCTTCGTGATCTTCACGATAATACTCGTGATGCCCCATTGAGGGTCGTCGACGTCCCCCGTGTGAAAGCGAAACTTCTACAACTCAAACGTAGGCAAATGGATGATGTCCGATTGCGTTTCCAGCCTCTTTCCGTCGTACAGGAAGAGTTGACCGCTCGCTATCATCTTCTCCGGCATCACAAGCGATCTCAGAGGACGTGTCTTTCTACCATTCGTTTTCTAGAGGGCGTGAGTGGTCCTCCCAAACTGATATCTTGCGTGAACTTTACCAGTAATATTCCGAGCTTTATGCTGGATTCAGACGGTCCACCGTCTGTTGATATCACCTCCCTCCTTGATAGTGTGAGGCCAGCTCTCTAGGAAGAGTTTTTCTCTGTATTCCATCATGATGAGGATTTTGTGGACCGTTCACCCTCCCACACATCGCCTGGCCCCGATGGCCTTCCCACATACTTCCCACATAATTTTACATACGATTTTGGCCCCTGATTGGAGATACGATAACTTCCATGGTGAATGATGTATTCCACGCAGGATTTCTTTTTTTTTAAGAGGTGGAGCCCCTCCATGCCCACACCGGCATGATGGCCAACAAAAAAGGTCTACTGCCATCTCTGCATAAGGGTTAGTATTCACTAAAGTGAGGTGTCGCAGGATGTGGGTACTGCGATGCTTGCTTACGTCTGGTTAGGGTAAAGCATTAATACGCGCTCATCTGGAGATAGATTGGTCGAAATCGGACGAAGGGTAGCGGTTTGAAGGGCAGAGGAAAAAAAGTGCCAAGGCAAGAGCCAAGGGAAAAAAACCTCTGCGATAGTTAGGTCGGGTGGTAGGAGCAGCAGCGGTTGTCTTGCTGCCTGCGATAGGTCGTGCAAGGATAGGCTTTGTTAGTAGTGGGTATCATGCATGTCGATACCTTGACGTTGTGCGTTTGTGCTGCTCGGCGGCTGGCGCTGGGTGCTGGTGCAGAGTCCTCGTTCAGCGTCAGCAACCTGCAACAGTTAGGTTTGTTATCGATCTTGTGTCCGATAGGTCATATACCGGAGGCACAGTGTGAGGGAATGTTGGCAGACTGTTTGTGCGTCTGTGGGCGAGCCCGTCGGTGTCCCTGCTGTGGCCTGTTGGTCGGCTCTATAGCAGCTGGTAGTTGCCAGTCAGTGTTGCTGATATGCAGGGGCTTACCGACGTTTGTCACTGTTTGCGTATGTTAGTTTACCATAGGTGGCTATGCTCTAGCTAGGCCTCCACCCGCCCAGCTTTAAGGTTGCTCCCAAAAAGCCGGGACGTGTGCTTGTGGACCATGTCCGCCCGATAACCCTCTTCTACTACGATTATAAAAGAGTGGCGCGAGTGGTAAATAGCAGACTATCGGTATTGTTAGCTACCATTATCGCGAGTCATCAAACTTCTCTTCCGGGTCGTCCACTCCTGACTCCCGTTGCAGAATGTCTTGATATAATTTCGTTTGCTTGCACGATTCCCACGCCAAGCGCTTCGCTTTTCATTGATTTTCACCAAGCGTTCGACTGCGTTAACCATGGATTCATTATGCGAGTGTTGACGACTGTTGGTTTTAATGATGCCGCACGACGGCTGTTTATCTCTCTAATTACTGGTATTCGGGCGTTCAGTGACGTAAATGACAGTGAAACTTCCCTCTTCACGGTGTGCCAGGGCGTCCTTCAAGGGAGTCCATTATCTATGTCGTTCTATGTGCAGTTTCTGGAACCATTATTGTGAACTATAGCTGCTCGTTTTGGTGGCTGGTCGCTGTTGGGAGAAAGGTTTACCGTTCGTGCATATCCTGATGACGTTATGGTTCTTCTCCGTACCCATGATGTTATACCACTGCCTTTTGTCGCTTACTCAGTTTGCGAGGATTGGACGCTGTTCCATGGGCTTTCCAGGTCACCCGATGTCAATCATCGGGTGTTATAATTGACAGCTGTCCGCTAAAAATGGCTACGATAAACTGGAAGTCTGTCACGGATAAGATTCCGGGAGCAATCAATGAACTCGAGCGTCGCTCCCTCTCACTTCTTCATAAGGTCCGGGCCGTGGAAACGTATGTGTTAAGTAAGGCTTATTTTATTGCAAAAATATTTCCACTTCCTGCGATGATTTACCGCAAGTTGCAACGTTTAACTGGCAGGTTTATCTGGTGCAGCTCAATATTTCGCATGCGTTCTGTGTGTCATGGCGCGTTTAACATTTTAATGTTCGGATTATAAGTTGACGTCTCTTTATCTAAGAATAGATGATGAATGCAGCTACCCGCTATCTCTGGGTAATGTCTTGTCTGTATGGACGTGTATCTGTTGCCTAAGATCACTTCACCTTCACACATAAATCTATACAGTAAAGTAAGGCCCTCCCGGTTCTTGGCTGATCCGTGATAAGACAGGCGAAAAATTAGACTAATGGAGGATTATTAGTATTATCTCTATTTTCATTCACTCTCTCTCTTTCTCTCCTTTATCTATGTACAGTTTTTAATATAATATTTCATTACGTGAAATCAGCCAAATAGGATCTTTGGTGGAGTCCTTCGTCTTGGTTATCAGCGGCTGGCCTGCATTTATTATTACTGTTAAACACTGCAGTCAGTCGGGAGAATCAATCGTTTGGACAATTTGCTGCTTTTACGAAAGATTGCGAATTCCAGATGTGTACGAAGCCTTTTTGGACGATTTAACACAGACTCAGTGATTGCAGGCTCTCTTCGACACAGCTGAAACTTCCCCACTAATTACAGGGCCAACGAGACCATCCAATGATTCAGAAAAAACTCATTCTTTCATTCACTCCAGAACAAAAAGGTGACAAACCTTATTTATGGAGGAAGTTGTGTATTAAATCCATCTCCATTACATGTCCAGATCTCCGGTGATTCCACGCCTTAATTATTTTCCTTTTACAGTCTCTTTCTCTTCAAACAAACCGCTAGCGGCACAAATGTTAATTGGCTCGCTTTAGCGAGAAGAAGAGCAGAATATGTATCTCTCAGAAACACGTCAAACCCTTAACAGATACTCCTGAAGCTGTCCTAGTTACCACCCTAACAACCATGGAGAATGCGTATATGCATCTCTGTTATTTCAAAGAATAAACGCACTAGAAAATACTTTGGCGTCGTCGAGCTGTCGCCGCATATATTACGAGAAAATCAGATCAGATAACTTTTCCAAAGTGAATGAATGTGGGTGGTTTGATTGTAAATGATCAATTGGTGCGTGGTCGAGGGTATCTTCTGTGGGGACATTACAATGCCCCTCGCAGTGAGCGAAGTTTGTGAGCCTAATTTTGATTTACCGAACACACTTCGCGAGCTACCTATTAGTGTGGGTAACCCGGAAGTGATGAGTGTCAGTCCTCCGACTGAAAAAAGTAATTATGTTTAAGACAGACGAAGAAAAGAAACATTGAAAACAGAAGAAATGAAAAGACAGGTACCGCGGCTGTATTGCTTTTACGTGCGTCAAGGTGTTACGTTTGCTGTGCACAACCAAGGAAGATGATCTTTCATGAAATTGTTATCAGGGTCTACCCATTCGGGAACTTTCTTAAGCAGGGAAACCTTGGAAAACTTCTTAAGCCTAGACCCCCAGCCTAAGGTTGTAAGAGGTATCCGATGTATGCGCTGCCTGCAACAGGCAAGACTTAGGAGAGTCTCTGACCAGAGAGCAGTATGTAGTTAGTTGTTGCTTGTCGCTAGTCGGCACTAGTCGACGGTAGTCGGCGCGTGTCTGCGCTTGTCTGCAGTCTGCTCTGGTCGGGACTCTGGAGGAAGAGTATTATTGTAGAAGGTAAAGAAGCAGCCTTGCGCATATCTAGTAATGTATGTTAACTGTCATCCAATTTCTTTCAAAAAATGCCCCAATAATAATTTTTATAATATAAAGTAATTTTTTTTAAAAAAAGCATTCATTTCAATTTAAAGATTTTATCCAATGAATAATTAATTCCTTTCACGAGTCACAAAGCATAGGCCAGTATTGCACGGAGCTGAGCCGAAATTTTTTTAGGTAAGAGCAGATATTTTCGCAGTTTTTATTGAGGTAAGAATTTTTGCTTTTTTATTCATAGTACAGGGCCGTGGCGCAGCGTTGCTGTCGTCATAAAATTTACCAGGTTACTGAATTTTTTTATTATTTCCGGGTTTAGGGATTGAATTTTGTGGTTACATTAAATGTGAATGCATTTCTGCACGGAGACTATAAATGGGTAGCAATTTTGTTCAGAGGTTACAATACTTTAAAAAATCATTTAATTATTATTTCCGTGGGAGTTTACACATGGTAGATATTTTAAATATAAATATTTCCGTGGGAGGTTACACTTGGTTCATGGTACATAGTTGAAATTCAAATATTTCTGTGGGGAGGTTACACTTGGCGAAATACGGCCAGGATCGTATTTCTTTGTGAATCTGCTGATAAGTAGTCATATATCTGCTCTTATTTACTCTGGCGCAACGCATTTACTAATTTGTCACTCTTGCTTTCACAGATCATTGGCAATTTGTTGCTCTTTGTTGTAATTGTGTTTGTTGCATTTTTGCATTGTTCTTGTTTCATTTGTGCTTATTTTTGTTTTGTGAAAAATGCCGCGAAAAACTGTTAACAGTACATCGCGATGTGCAATGAGTGAAATAGCCGACTCGAATAGTTTGACCGATAATACTTGCGACACTCTGTGTAATAGCGATAGTCCTCCATTGACAGACAATCAGTGCGTACCGACCACTAATAATGATTCTAATGCTAATGAGGAACAAACAAACTCAATTGTGTCCTCTGTTAATTTAACGACAATTGATGACGCGGGACGTTCTGTTACAATGAACGCTGCCCAGCTTGACACACCCGGTTTGCGAAATTTACGTAACGAACACATAAATTTTTCTCACGGAGATGAATAATGTAGTCAAAATACGTCAGATTTATTTAATTCCGGTATAATGACCAACAGTGCACATACGATTGGGAAACCTATTCGAGAATCACAGAAAGACCAAATGGTTACAGAAAACGTGGCAAATGCAGATACACCAGCACACAGCATAGAAAATAGAGTCGCTAATTTTGGCTTGGATCAAATTATGGCAGTATTGCTACAGTTTCAGAAAGAAAATGACAACAATTACAAACAACAGAATGAAAAACTAGACAACAATTACAAACAACTTAATGAAAAACAAGACAACCTTAATGAAAATTTCAAACAACTTAGTGAACAGAACAAACAACTTAATAAAATATTAGACAACAATCCCAGACAGCTTAGTGAACAGATTACAGCCCTTGCCGTGCAATGTCATGATACTAAAGAACAATTACGTGAGGAAATTAAGGCTTGTGCTAGGAAAAGTAGTGAAGAAATTAGATCTGTTGCTCAAGAATTAAGGAATACGCAAGCAGCTACAACAGAATCACTTAGAGACGAAATTAGTGCAGTCGGTAAACAATGCTCTGCAAACGCAACACAGTTACGCGACGAGTTTAAATTAATGTCAACAGAACTTTCACGCACACTGGATGCAAAAGTAGACGCGAAATTTGACCAACAGAACAGTCAAATTGATGAACGTTTTAATCACCACCTACAAAACAGTGAAAAGCGTTACCGTAAATTCATACAGGAACAAAATAAAGTAAAACGACAAGTTATGGAAACAATTACTGCACAGAGACAGGAAGAGAAGCGTAAATTGTTTACGAAAGCAAAAACATACGTAGACAACAATATTGCTACAGTATCAGACGAAATTAATACTATCAAACAGTTGAACACCGAATTGCGTGATGAAATTTCCGATCTTAAATCAAAAACAGATACACATACAGTAGACTTTCAGACAGTGACCGATAGACTTGAACAATTAGAACTAACACAGAATTTCGATGTCATCAAAGCAGACGTTAAAAAATTGAACGAAACCACACGTAAAATACAAAAACAAATTAATGCTTGATGACACTAAGAGCGATGATCAGGTAAAAATACTGACTGAAAAATATGATGAATTGGCGAGTTGTATTGACGTTATTGAAAGTAATAATGACAACAAATCAGACGATACTTCACCGATTTCGTTTAATCAAACACCTGAATTCCAAAATTTACAGCAGACGATCAGTGAGATAGATTCATCCAATAATACATTACGTAGAAAATTGTCGACTTTACAGCAAGAGGTGACAGAGATGAAAAATGTTTCAGGCAATAACACGTCACAGCATGCGGTACATTCCCAACATTTGTCACACTCACACAGTCAGTATAATTTAGGTAATTTACAGAGAATACGTAAGTTAGATTCCGAAAAGACACAGAAAAACAGATTCTCATACAACCCTGAACCTGTTCAGACATACAGAGACGATAACGTTGATTATAAGCAATTTTTTTCCGTAAAAAGATTTAAGGTATTTAAAAATGACAGAGCACAGGTACACGCTTTGAACTGGATATGTCGATTTATTTTTGTACTTTCACCAGCTTGGCCAGTAATGCAGTATTAGCATTGGCTTGGATACTACAATTTGCTTTTGAATTTTCACCGGCATTGCCTGTAACGCAGAAGCTAAAATTTATTTGTAGCACATAATACACCTCAGGGGATTCATTGCGCTTTAATGAATATGTGCCGTAGCGTGCACAGGGCCCCGAGCCATAGTAGTGCTATTTCATCTTTAGTTTTCTGCACTGCTGCCTTCTCTTCTACTATCCTTTATATCTATCAAAACAGCCCTTCAACTATCGATCTATCTAGGATTAAGAATGAGTAAAGAAAACCTGAAATGACAAATTTTACCGAAAGTGACAGTTCTCTTTAGACACTCCCGAAATGACAACTACCGCCGTAATTCTAATAACAGATAAAATTGTAATCATCAGTATGTACAACATTTTCAGCAGTATCGTCAAAATTATCCGCAACAGCAAACGCATTTTGCTAACAATAGAGGTTTTTCTCCGCAACAGCAACAAAACCAGCCGGTTAGCATACCTAACGAACAATGCAGTCTGCAAGGTGAACCAAGCTTTAATGTTTCGCCGCCTACACGTATAGCATCAGCTCCAACAAATAGTAACGCACAGCAACAAGGAAATAACTACGTACAGAAAACACACCATTTCAATTCCTATCGCAATGCACCGTATAGAAATGACTATTATGACAGACGTAAAAGTAATGAGCACAATTTTTAGCGTACGGTTAATAACAGTCGGTCTTACCAACAGCAAAATCATCCGCAACAACATATTATCATGAATGAACCAGACAGTAGATATCATCCCGAACGCAATACGTCAGGAAGAAATAACAGAACAGTACAAATAGTTGAAATGCCACAGCATCCTCCCGAAAATAATAGCACGTCAGATAGAATTTGACTAAATTCAGTACAGGTTGCATCTTCCATTAACGCAAGCAATACTTTTGACACGCAGAATGTTGTTCACGAAAATGTTATTACTTTTGACGACATCTGAGACATACTTTTACATGAAAAACCAATAGTCTGAATTAGTCAATCTAAAACATGCTTTGTTGAATGCACCACTTTTATCGCACCCAGAAATTACTAGAAATTTTTCCATTGCCACCGACAGTGCTAACACCGCATTAGGCGTACACATTTTTCAGGAAATTGAAGAAGATGGCACTACAGTAATTAAAAACATCGCCTTTGCGAGTCGCATTCTGTCACCTGCTGAACGCAATTATTCTGTTACAGAACTTGAAACATTATGTGTTGTATGGGCGTTTACGAGATTTCGGCATTTTCTTTATGGAAGACATACCACCGTTTACACAGACCATAGAGCGATACAGTTTTTACTTTCCGCTAAATTTACACACGACAGATTAAGCAGATGGAAACTTTATTTACAAGAATTTAATTTTACAATTGTTCACATTCCCGGTACACAAAATATTGTAGCAGACGCACTATCCCGTTCTCTCAGCAACATTCAGCAAGACATCGCAACCAAATTCTGCAAAGCAAATTTCAGTCAAGTACATTCAACAAGTTGCATTTGAGAATTTAATTTCGTCGTCATTACAAGACATAGCACAAGAGCAGAGTAAAGACAACGTGTGGAAAAAAATTAAACACCCTTGGCAAGATAGGAATAATGTTACCATTAGAAACCATTACACTGTACGCAATGACATTCTGTTTCACCGCTCTCACCCTGACTGCAACAACTGGTTATTATGCATTCCTGACGAGCTTGTTAACAAATTAATCTGGTATACTCATTTAAGTTACGCACATTACGGAGCCAGAAAATGTTTTCTTATACTGAGAGAGAACTGTTATTTTACCAACATGGAGAAACGTATTCGACGAGTTTTAGCGTCATGTAAAATCTGCCAGAAAGCTAAGTCAGATACGACTTCACATATTCCTCCATTACATCCCATTGTACCTGCTAAATTGAGACACATGGGCGCTGTAGACATTTTTGGTCCGATTCCCAGAACTAATAGAGGCTTTTGCTACATCTTTGTCGCTGTTGAACTCACTTCAAAATTTATTACCTTCACTCCGTTACGCAAAGCTACTGCTAAAACTGTTTCGAAAGCATTTGTAAAACATTTTCTATTTCATGTAGGGCATGTATTGAAAGTAATTTCCGACAATGGATCACAGTTTCGATCTGCTATATGGAGACGTATGTTACGAGCTAGAAACATTTCTCCGATCTATATATCCAGGTACCATGCTTCTTCGAACCCTTGTGAACGATTTATGAAAGAAATTGGTAAACTGTGTAGAATATACTGCCATAAAAAACATATTGATTGGGACACACACATTCTCTCATTCCAGGATGTAATTAATTCCATACCACATGAATCTACTATGCTATCTCCGACTGTTATACTGAAAAATGTTAAAGCACCTAACAAAATTAAAGAATTAGTAACCTTTCCTACATCTCGTCACTACGACACCATGACATAGTTGACATTCCGCTGAACAACATCAAACGTGCCGCAGAGCGCCGGAGAAGACAGCAAAATCAGGTTTGTACACGCCGTGACTTTTACATTGGAAAGAATATATTAGTACGCAAACATTATTTTTCTAATAGAGGAAAAAGTAGATGTAGTAAATTTGAGCTTCTATATGCAGGTCCATATCGAATTCGCAGCATTCCTCACCTCAATGTAGTACACGTCGAAATTTTGAGAACCAGAAAAACCAAAGAGAATCACCATATCTCCAACATCAAACCCTTTATTGAATGAACATACTCTATGATTTATCACACTGTAATGCCATTTCCTGATTTTGTTTATGACCACTTATGCAATTATATTCACATGAACTGTTACTGAAGCTTGTCATATTTTTTCTTGGCAAGTGCCCGGAAAGGTATGGTTAGCAGGTCGCTTTTCTTGTCGTTACACATCAGACCGAGCACATTTTTCCTGATGAACTTACACATTTTATGACCACTTATGCAATTATATTTATGTGATTACTTACTGATGATTATCGTATTTTTTCTTGGCAAGTGCCCCGCAAGGTAAGGTTAGCAGGTCGCTTTTCTTGTCGTTACACATCAGACTGTGCACATTTTCCATTTTTCATGTATGTGTGATTGTTTTCCTGTTTCGTTTGTATGCACTACGAAATATTTAAGATGTAACAAACACCAGTTGATTTTGACATTTGCCTTATGATATCTCAACATCGTGACTATTTTACATTGTTTTACTGCTACATTGTGATACTCTGTGTACATTTTTGCACCTGCACCATGTCTATGTTTTTGACATATTACGTTTTCTGTCATGCCATGCTGTATGCTCAATTATATCACTAGAAACCAGCTTTTATTTAATGGGTATATAATTTAAATGCTACACATTAATCATTGTTCATCATTTTCAGAAAGAAATAACGTGTAAAAGAAATAAATTAAACAGAAATGGGAATTTCACTTTCGGAATGAACGAAAGAAGATGCAATACCTCGTCACGAAGAGAAAATGGATCAGAATTAACAAGCATTAACAAGAATATTCTATAGACATCGTATGATAGCAGTCTTAACTAATTTTTTCCTACAAAATACGAGGCGATTGATGCAGGCTGTCAGACAGAACTACACATCTTCGTTTTAGTGATGAAATATGCTAGATATAAGGAACTTTATACTATGAATAGTTGTATGATGAAGTGTCTTTTTGCAGATGATAATGAATGATGATGAATAGTGATGCAGAATATTCTAATATGGATAGTGAAGTTTTTCTTTGCAGGTGATGATAATAATGGAGTTATGATGATATGGATAATGATGTTTTTCTTTGCAAGTGATGATAGTAATGATAATGAAGTTTTACTTTTCAGATGAAAATAATAATGAAGTTTATATATTTACTGTTAGTTAAGAAATGCTATGTAGTTATTTAAGTATTTGTTGCAGTTCGTTTTGACAGTATGTCTTATGTCGCATGGTATGATGACTGAAGGTTTTGGAAAGGACGGCTAGAGGACATATATATTTAATACACATATCATTACCTGTTAATTCGAAGTTCACTACTTTTCAGCATAATATGGATTTCGTCTTTCAGTTTAATAATCCATTTTGTATTTTTTGCAGGAGAAATTATTCATGAAATTAATGTGCTTTAAGCAGTTGGTCATTAAACCTGTGTCATTCATGAATGTGATCACATATACTCTTTTTGTTTCATAACCTTGCTACAGCTGACTCATGATGAATGACGTTACACATCTTCATTTGCAGCTATAAGTCAAATGCAATTATTATTATGCCCCAGCAATTAATTATCGATCCCAACGCAATGCATTGCTAGCTCAAAAAAATGGATTACCAGTCCCAAATAATGCTACCAATTTAAAAGAGTTATGAGTAATACTGAATGATGTTTTCTAATCACAGACTTTGAGTAATAGTTACAGAGTGTTACATTTTAATTATGTCTTATGTCACTTGAATGATGACTTCTGATGTTTAGTAACTGATCAGTGAGTGCCAATAATTATTTTTAAATATGTCATATTTCACTTGAATAATAAAAAATGTTTTGTAATATTCAGTACTTGCTGGCCAATGAATGACACTGTTTATTATATTTTAAATTTATATTATGTCACTTTCATGCTATATATATGAATACCAGTAGCTTGATGCTACTCTCATTAGCTCCTGTTTTGACTGATGACTTCTGATGATTTGTAACTGGCCAATGAGTGCCAATAATTATTTTAAATACGTCATATGTCACTTGAATGATGGAAAATGTTTTGTAATATTCAGTACTTGCTGGCCAACGAATGCCACTGTTCCTTATATTTGAAATTTGTATTATGTCACTTTCATGCTATATATATGAATACCAGTGGCTTGATGCTACACTCATTAGCTCCTGTTTTGATTGATGACTTCTGACGGTTTGTAACTTGTCAATGAGTGCCAATGTTCTCTGTAAACAGTTGACTTATGAACATTATTCTGTAATACTTCATATATGGTACAGAAATGTTCAATAACTGGGCGATGAGTGCCACAAGTTACTCAAATTAGTTGTTACACTAGTGTAATTATCGATGATGACTGGCATAACACTTAATGTCCTTCACCTTCTGACCTAATTACCAGAAATTACTGCAATATCAGTTTGTCCTGTCTATCCTCATGCTCATGGAGCACTAAATTTGGTTTTTGCACTAATTCTACGTTGGTGTACGTTACAAGTATGTGGTGTTGACACGACATGCTGTCCACCACCTTGAGCGATGGAGATGTTATTATGGCCCCACTGTTTGGTGTACCTAATGTACTACCAAAATGATAACATGGAATATTACTACGACATTTCAGTGTCTTAGCTACACTCATTAATACTTCAGGGAAAATAACTTCAGATTGTCTCACTTGGTGTTGTGCTTCTGTAGAAAGATATGGACTTTCAGTGCAGCTGCGTGCAACATAATGTGCTACAACCATGATGAAATCCTTCCCTTTCCTACCCTAGTTGTTATAAAATAGTAAAAAAAACTACAGTTCGTGTGCACTTATGTCATTTGTTAATATGATTTGTATCCATTGCGTATGCATTTTGTGATTTGCTGATATATTCTGGACTACAGTGCGTGTGCACTTTATGTTACTTGTTAATATGATTTGTACTTATTTGCGTATACTTTTTATGATTTCCTGATATGCTGCACTACAGTGCGTGTGCACTTATGTCATTTGTTAATATGATTTGTATCCATTGCGTATGCATTTTGTGATTTGCTGATATATTCTGGACTACAGTGCGTGTGCACTTTATGTTACTTGTTAATATGATTTGTACTTTTTTGCGTATACTTTTTATGATTTCCTGATATGCTGCACTACAGTGCGTGTGCACTTATGTTATTTGTTAATATGATTTGTACTCATTGCGTATACTTTTTGTGATTTGCTGATATATTCTAAACTACAGTGCTTGTGCACTTTATGTTATTTGTTAAGATGATTTGTACTCATTGCCTATACATTTTGTGATTTTCTGAGATGTTCTGTACTACAGTGCGTGTGAACTTTTGTCATTTGTTAATATGTTTTGTACTCATTGCGTATACATTTTGTCATTGCTTGATACGTTCTGCACTCAGTGCAAGTGCACTATATTTTATTTCATGTTCTGCACTTATATATATGTATATATTCTGTGATTGTAAACTTAGTTAATTAGGAAAAATCTTTTGCTCATGGCAAGTCCAATTGACTCACCATCGCTGCCAATTTTTTGCCCGCCCCCTCCCCCCAGTGGAGGGTTATGTAAGAGGTATGCGATGTACGCGCTGCCTGCAACAGGCAAGACTTAGGAGAGTCTCTGACCAGAGAGCAGTATGTAGTCAGTTGTTGCTTGTCGCTAGTCGGCACTAGTCGACGGTAGTCGGCGCCTGTCTTCGCTTGTCTGCAGTCTGCTCTGGTCGGGACTCTGGAGGAAGAGTATTATTGTAGAACGTAAAGAAGCAGCCTTGCGCATATCTAGTAATGTATGTTAACTGCCATCCAATTTCTTTCAAAAAATGCCCCAATAATAATTTTTATAAAATAAAGTATTTTTTAAAAAAAAAGCATTCATTTCAATTTAAAGATTTTATCCAATGAATAATTAATTCCTTTCACGAGTCACAAAGCATAGGCCAGTATTGCACGGAGCTGAGCCGAAAATTTTTTAGGTAAGAGCAGATATATTCGCATTTTTTATTGAGGTAGGAATTTTTGCTTTTTTATTCAGAGAACAGGGCCGTGGCGCAGCGTTGCTGTCGTTATAAAATTTACCAGGTTACTGACTTTTTTATTATTTCCGGGTTTAGGAATTGAATTTTGTGGTTACATTAAATGTGAATGCATTTCTGCAAGGAGACTATAAATGGGAAGCAATTTTGTTCAGAGGTTACAATACTTTAAAAAATCATTTAATTATTATTTCTGTGGGAGTTTACACATGGTTCATATTTTAAATTAAAATATTTCTGTGGGGAGGTTACAAGGAACATAGAAGATAGGAAAGCCTACAGAAGAGAAAAAATAATTTTGAAATTTATCTCTAAAGTAAAGATAGGGATCTATTAATATAACGATTTGGAGAAGAGTGATTTGTGCCTCTAGGTAAAAAAAAAAATTACAATCAATAAATCGTGTTTTTTTTTTTTTTTTTTTTTTTTTTTTTTTTTTTTTTTTTTTTTTTTTTTTACAATCTTGTTCCCAGGACAGTATGTTGCGGTGCTGAAACTCCCCCGGATCTTTAGTCGGTCTTCTATGCGGCCCACAATGGGAAGAGTAGAAGGGACAGGGATACTAGATTTTACATGCAACGTTCATTCCAAAAGAATAAGCAATGGCCGAAAGGGAAACTCTTCCTGTAAAAGAACTGGTTACATTGCACCGTCCAAGATTCTCCGTTTTGAAAACAAAATCCCTATGGCTTCATGCATCCTTTTTCATATGATGTACTGCAAGAAATTTAACCATTGACTTAAGGTTTCCATTTATCCATTGACTAATGTTGTTGCCGAAAACATCATAATATTTACTCTAGTTTGAATTTTCTTTTGGACTTCGCATCACCACTTGTGCTTATAAGTCCAAAAATTCTGACACATTTTCTGTCAATGATATATTCTTCGTAATTTAAAGGATTCATGCAACTTGTAGTAGATTTTGGATTCAAATCATCGAATAATGGAAAGTGTGGTTCATTTTATACAAATACATAATCCATCATTTCCTAGAAAAGTCATATCATTTATCTATACTCATAAAAATTTTATCCTAAATACATACTTTTCTCCGCTTGATTGCTGTAATGTAAAAGTTATTAGTAGTGAGGAATGTGGATTCACTTCTTTCATTTATTCTCTAATTCATCCAGCATTCATATATGCACATGTATGGAAATGGATTTTCAAACAAAATTCCAAAGTGAGCAAGACCCATTAAATAACTACTAATTCTATGAATATTATTTTCTTTTGACATTCAACAATAAATCAAGAACTCTTAACGTCTAATTATGACACCTTTTTGAAGTTCAACATCAATCAGTTTCCCCTCGCGTTTGATGCGAGTCTCTTACAAAGCATATCTGTGTCGTCTATATCAATTCTAACTCTCCCGCCGACGTCAATTGTTTTGCGCGGGAAATTATCTTTGCGGCGTTAACCGTCACTCATGCTTCACTACTTAAATGCAAAACTTCACTTCACACGTTTACACATCTAAGCGTGCACTTGAAATTATATATGAACATTCACTGGGAACCTCTTTTGATTATGCAGCGTCATTTTCGGGAAATATTTCTTTCTTCTTGAACGTCATTCAGATCCTCTATAATTCTTGATGGCATTAGCAATGCTAAAGTTCTATGTTTACCCAAACACAGGTGAAGCCTATCTCCACTATCTTCTTTGCAGCACTCGATAGTAATAGTTAGTCACTATTTCTACAATCTGTGTCACTGATTAATTATTTCAGTTTAAAGTTTTCTAACACTAAACACACACAGTTTATTGTTATGTTTTTACGAGCGTTCATCTCTGTCACTCGCAACACCATTCCTCCCTATCTTCTAATCTTCATTAAATTTTTTCAAGTCGTTATGGGAAAATAACCCTTTAATTTTGTTAGGTCCCGGGTATGCTAACAGATGAGTCAAAGGGTTCGTAATTTGTAGAATGATGTATGGGCCAGTATATAATAACTCCCATTTCTTTATACTCTTCTTTATTAAGGATGATTTGGTATGTCTTTTGACTAGTACCTTCTCTCCAACGTGGTACGCCTGTACCTTCTTGATTAATTTGTCAAATTGTTGTTTCCTCTGATCAGCCTTTTGCGTCATATTTATGATGGCTTGTCTTATTTTTTTCTTCCCAAGGCATCTCAGATTCCTTAGTTTTGGGCATATGTTCAGTCCAGAAGTTTTCTTCTTTTGCCTCGAACATCAATTCATGAGGTGTATATCCAGTGGAGGAGTGGGGCATGTTGTTGTATATCTGCTCTAATTCTTCCACATAATTTGCCCACGCAGTCTCCTTATTATGGCAATAGATCCTCATAAATCGATTGAACTCTCTAAAAATTCTCTCAACCAAATTGCCTTGTGGGTGGTAAAATGATGTTAGTATATGTTTCACACCGACTTGAGACAAAGCCTGTTTCCATCGGAGTCCCGTGAATATCTTAGCATTGTCTGTTATTATCGCCTTAGGTATACCAACATGAGGAAGATAATCCCTTGTCAATCTTAATACAATTACTTTGGCTGTAGCCGCCTTTATCGGGTATAGCTTTACGGATTTCGTACACACATCGAGAAATGGCAACACATATCTAACACCTCCTCTTGAAGTAGGTAGCGGTCCACACAGATCGCACGAAATTCTTTTGGTTCTCGGGCTAATATAGAGCATAATGGGTGCTTACTCCCTTTTGAATCCGGCTTTGCTTCTTGACAAATTATGCATTTCTTCAAGACATTATGCACTCTGCGCCTTATGTTGGGAAAATAACAGTACACACTTATCTTGTCTGCACGTTTTGTCGCACCGAAATGTCCCCAGGTTAAATTGGTGAACCATACGAGTTTCTCTATTTGCGCCTCAGGCATACAAACACACCAACGAACTTTGTTTGGCCTTCCACAGCGGAAAAATAATACGCCATTTACCAGCTTGTAATAATTTGCCATCTGATGCGAAGGTTGCTGTTGTAACGTTTGAATGACACATCCCCATTGAGCATGTCTTTTCTGTAACTGTGCCATATGCGCACACAAATTGACGTAGTACATCTTATATGGATTCTCCTGCAGCAGTAATACAGGGAATTCTGAGTTATTATTTACTTCAATCTCTTTGGTCAAACCCTGTGGTGACCTTGATAGAGCGTCAGCAATAATGTTTTGCTGTCCTGAGACATGCACGATCTTAAATTGGTATTGTTGCAGAGCGAGAGTCCATCTAGCATTCTAGCCAGTCTGGGGTGTAACAGTTTACACGTTTGTAAAAACGTTAATGATTGATAATCGCAATACAGATAATAATAAAATTTTTAAAATCCTCAGATGACCGCAAGAGCCTCTAATTCTGTCGTCATGTAAGTTCGTTCACAGTTGGACAAAACACTACTAGCAAACGCAATAGGACAGAAGGCGAGTTGTCCATTTATCTTGCGTACTTGGAAAAGGCACGCTCCAATACCCACATTCGAAGAATCTGTTGACAAGTAAAATTCTTCTTGCATGTCCGGATGGTACAAAAGCGGCGCATTTACTAATTGCTTCTTTATCTCTTCGAATGCTTCTTGACACTAATGTCCAGAGCCAGGGCACATCCTTCTTCAACAAACTATTTAGAGCTGCTGCGTTCATCGCCTGATTTGTTATGAATCTTCTAAAAAATGAAGCAAGGCCCATAAACCCTTTTAATTGCCTCCTATTCCTGGGTGTTGGAAACTTAATAATCGCAATTAGCTTCCCCTTGGTTGGTATAATTCCCTTTGTGTCAATTATATGCCCCAGGAACTTGATTCTGTTTACTGCAAAATGGGATTTCTGTAGGTTAGCAGTTATTCCCATTGTTTTGAACACGTCCAACAGTCGGTTCAGTAAGGTAATATGCTCCTCCCAAGTTTTCGATGGAATAAGCAAATCATCAACAAACACTGTTATCCTGCTTCTGAGTTCTGGACCTAGTGCATAATCTAGAGTTGCTATAATGAGTCCAGTACTTATGTTGAGTCCGAAAGGAACTACGGTAAATTGGTAACTTCTTCCGGAATAAATGAAAGCCGTATACTTCCTTGATGACTCATCCAGCTTGACTTGCCAATAAGAGGTCCGCAAATCAATGCTCGTCAAATATTGGACATCGTGGAACCGTTTTATAAGTTCGTCTATGTTTTCCGGATGTGTCCTCAGTGGAATTATGATTTTATTTATTTCTCTGGCGTCGAGTATCAGTCTAACAGTCCCATTTGCTTCTGGCACGAATAACAATGGGGAGCAGTATGGGCTTGTAGAGGGTTCGATCAAACCCCATTTCAACATGCGATCTATTTCCTTTTGAACCTGAGCCTTTAACCTGCAGGGAACAGGATAGAAAGTTCTACAATACGTTTCATGCGGCTTAATGTAGAGATGGCATATGTATCCCTTAATAACTCCTGGCCTTTCATCAAAAACGTTTTCATACGTTAATAATAATTCATTGAGCTGCTCCTTCTGATCTTCGATAATGCAGTCGGATTCATTTAACTTTTCAAACACTAATTGACCGAAATCTTCTTTGACTTGGAACTCATTAATTACGTGCTCTTTAGAATTTTGGGCCGTCCTGATTACTTGCACACTGATCCCACAATTATATTTTCTCGTAAGGCTTTTTTTTTCAACAACTCCAACTCAATTTCTTGTTTATTAACATTCAACCAAATTTTTCCTGTTTTAAAATCTATTCTGCATCCGTATTGACGTAGGCTGTCGACTCCGAAATACCACCAAATTTTTCACAACAAGGAATGTGCTTAATATTGCTACATTTCCGAATTCCATACCAAGTAGTGACTGCACCTTTACATTAGCCGATCGAGCCCCAACGGCGCCTATTATTCTGCAATTCTGAACTGTAAATACTGGTACTCGTCTTATATTTATGATCCTGTTGAATAGTGCCTCCGAAATAACATTTGTGGTTGCAGCTGTGTCTAAAACCGCCACTATAGGTACGGTCTCCATAATGACTTGCACTTCCGCTACTGCCACCTGTTCCTTATCCTCATCTTGTGGTTCTAAGTCCTCGGTCAGTTCATCTGCCATTAATCGTCGTTCATTATACGTTAGCATGGGTACACATATCCCGTTGCCCCTCAACCAACTGTTGACTGCTCCTCTGGGGCACGAGTGGGTCCTTACAAGTTTGTTGGATTTTGATTTGTCTGCTGGTTGACATCATCCGGCACTTCGGTAATTACCGGTTGATTCGTAGATGTCCGTCCCCACTGATGTTGGCTATTTGAATTCATTCCTCCCAGTTGATTCCACATTCTATTATTGTTATTATTCCAGGCTTGGGGTCTGAAATTTCTTTCGTTCCCCACACGGGGTTGTATCTTTTCCCGTTCCTGTTGTTTCTTGAATAGCACCTCCTAAGACCATTGCCGTGATTACTATTGAGATTTTGAGGGGTTCCTCCATTATTTAACGATCTCTTTTCATTCCTTCTAAGTGTCGGTTGATCGCCATTGGTATAACCCATACTTCCACCTTGCCTACCGTTTGGCGGAGGTTCTATCGCCCTATATTGGAATCTGTTATCATGGGCTTTCTGGTTGTTCTCTTCGATAATATCTATATGGTCTAACGTTGTGAGGAACGGCTCCAAGTCTTTGTCGTGGCCGTAAATCAATTGATTCCGGATGCTAGTTGGTAGTCTTGCCTTAAGTATGTTTATTATGTCTGTCAAGGGCATAGGTCAGTCCCAGTATCTCGTTTTATTTATATATTTTTCTAAATACCTTCTAAGGCTTCCTTTCGAAAAGGAGAAAGGCTCTGGGTAGAGCACCTTCTGTCTTAGGCTTTCCTGTACCCCTTCTGACCAGAACTTTGCTAAAAACGCCTTCTCAAAATCGTCATATGTCGGGCCAACAGAAGTCACGTCCGAGGCTCAAATCACCCCCGAACTTTGTATATATCCTGTAACAAAACTGATTTTCTGCCACTCCGACCAATTCTGGGTAGCACTCCTCTGAAACTTCGAATAAAAACAATTGGATGGACCCCCCTTTCGTCAGGGTTAAAAATCTGGAATTGCTAATACTTTATCATTTTTTCTTCGGTATGGCAAAGGCTTTCGCAATCTCCGTTAGATAAGAATTCACGCGAACAACCAGCTTGTGGAAATTTAATGTTTGAATTACTTGCACAAGTCGGTATTGTGTGCGACTGGACAGTAACTGGCTTATAGTCGCTGCCAACTTCTGCTGCTGCCCTGTATTCATTTGTTCTGAGCTTTGTTGTGAAGCGCGCATCGACTCTTCTATCGTTTGTTTCCAATGCTCAGAATCAGCACCTAACTGCTGTCGCACCTCCTCAAGTCCTTTCGCAAACAAATTCTCTTCCTGTTTGCCAGATAAACTCTGGAATGCTGCCTTAACATTTTGCTCAACGTTTTCACACATTAGCCTTTTGTTTTCTAATGTGATTTCGGATAATTTACCCGTTAATACGTTAATTTGGTGGTCTATAACGTCTTGACGCTCTGTCAGATGTTCAACGCTTTCCTTTACGTTAGTCTGTGTACGTGCCAATTCAAGAAGTTGTGCAATTGCACATGACATGGAGTCTTGCTTTTGTACGTATTGTGTTGGCAGAAGAGCCAACACCGTGTTGCTAGAGGAGGCCGAAATGCACGCCTTTAAGCTCACGCAGGCTGGCGTGAGGTTTGGAAAATGACAATGTAATTAAATAGCCAATAAGGTACGTTGCTGCTGGAATACTTAACTTTAATCCATAATTGGTGTACATCTCTCTTGACTGTACATGCTTCACAATCTCAATATTAACTGGTAAATGCGCCTTGCTAGGTCGTAGCAAATGACGTAGCTGCAGGCTATGCTAACTATCGTCTCGGCGAATGAGAGCGTATTTGTCAGTGTAGCATCGCTAGCAAAGTCGGCTGTACAACTGGGACGAGTGCTAGTAAGTGTCTCTAGACCTGCCGTGTGGCGGCTCTCGGTCTGCCATCACTGACAGTGGCGACACGCGGGTCCGTCGTATACTAGCGGACCGCGGCCGATTTAAAGGCTACCACCTAGCAAGTGTGGTGTCTGGCGGTGACACCACAGTACTAATTGCGGAACCATTTCCACTGGTTCCCGTACAGTATCTATCTTAATAGACACATACTCCTTCATTTCGACACGTACGCGGTGAGTAGATTCCTTACATTGTGCTTTCACCAATTCTATTTGTGCAGTTACTTTTCGTTCCGTCTCTTCGGCCTGATCTTTGAGTTCCTTGGTCTTCGCCCCTATCCGCAGCTCTAATTCGGAAAAACTGTCTTGTAACTGCTGCTTAATCTCAGTCTGGACTAATTTCATCTCTTCTTGAGTTTGAGAGACTGTCACTAATTTTACTTTAATATCGGTTTTCAGATTTACCTGCCCTTCAGTAACTAAAGCTAATTTCGCGTTAATGTCGGTTTTCAGATTTTCCTGCCCTTCAGTAACTGAGGCTAATTTCGTATTCAGATCATTTTGCCCTTCAGTAACTGAGGCAAATTTCACATTAACGTCGATTTTCAAAGTATTCATGCTCTCGGTTATCATCTGCATCTGTCTCATGATTATTACCAATGGATCTAATCCCTGCTGCGTACTTGCTGTTACACATCCAGCCGTGTCTACAGGGCGTTCTGTTGCACTATCTGTAGCCATCGGTCCTACATCACTTCTTACTGTTTCATTATTATCAGTGCTAACAGCTGAAGGCTGATGCGTGCTGCTTTCCTCTGCTTGACTCATCCTAATATTGCCCTAGTTCAAAAATGGTTCAAATGGCTCTGAGCACTATGGGACTCAACTGCTGTGGTCATAAATCCCCTAGAACTTAGAACTACTTAAACCTAACTAACCTAAGGACATCACACAAATTCATGCCCGAGGCACGATTCGAACCTGCGACCGTAGCGGTCGTGCGGTTCCAGACTGTAGCGCCTTTAACCGTTCGGCCACACCTGCCGGCTATTGCCCTAGTTAAAACAATATAAATGTTCTACTGTCACTATATATAACTCCCTTCACACAAGAGTACTTCTGTGTCTACTTTTTTTATGTACATATACAGATAAATGCAACTGGGACAGGTCAATCAAAACACTTCCTATATCTAACATGAACACAATTAATCAATGTTCAAATCTCAAATAACACTAAACAGAAAAGCGTATACTTCAACTGCACTAGCAAGCTTTAATAACATAGATCAAGCCTCAACATGAACACAATTAATCAATGTTCAAATCTCAAATAACACTAAACAGAAAAGCGTATACTTCAACTGCACTAGCAAGCTTTAATAACATAGATCAAGCCTCTTCTCTGCACCCAGGATGCTGTCTTTCGGCTTTATTTGTAGATCCAATTATATCCCCTGCGAGTCTTTCCTCTCTTTTTTCCAAGCGTCATTTAGGTTAGCTCGTCGTAGTTGACATGATACAGAGAACAAAATTATTTTAGCAACGTCCAAAAACGTGTCCTGTCACGAATTGGCCATTTTAACATTTTAATGTTCGGATAATAAGCTGCCGTCTCTTTATCTAAGAATAGATGATGAATGCAGCTAGCCGCAATCTCTGTGCAATGTTTTGTCTGTATAGACGTGTATCTGTTGCCTTTAAGATCCCTTCACCTTCACACATAAATCTATACTGTAAAGTAAGGCCCTCCCAGTTCTTGGCTGATCCGTGATAAGACAGGCGAAACATTTAATGGAGGATTATTAGTATTATCTCTATTTTCATTCGCTCTCTTTCTTTCTCTCCTTTATCTATGTACAGTTTTTAATGTAATATTTCATTACGTGAAATCAGCCAAATAGGATCTTTGGTGGAGTCCTTCGTCTTGGTAATCATCGGCTCGCTTGCATTTTTTATTACTGTTAAACACTGCAGGCCGTCGGGAGAATCAATCGTTTGGACAATTTGTTCCTTTTACGAAAGATTGCGAATTCCATATGTGTACGAAGCCTTTTTGGGCGATTTAACACAGACTCAGTGATTGCAGGCTCCCTTCGACACAACTGAAACTTCCCCACTAATTACAGGGCCAACGTGATCATCAAATGATTCAGAAAAAACTCATTCTTTCATTCACTCCAGAACAAAAAAGTCACAAACCTTATTTATGGAGGAAATTGTGTATTAAATCCATCTCCATTACATGTCCAGATCTCCGGTGATTCCACGCCTTAATTATTTTCCTTTTACAGTCTCTTTCTCTTCAAACAAACTGCTAGTGGCACACATGTTAATTGGCTCGCTTTAGCGAGAAGAAGAGCAGAATATGTATCTCTCAGAAACACGTCAATCCCTCAACAGATACTCTAGAAGCTGTCCTAGTTACCACTCTAACAACCATAGAGAATGCATATATGCATCTCTGTTATTTCAAAGAATAAACGCACTAGAAAATACTTTGGCGTCTTCGAGCTGTCGCCGCATATATTACGAGAAAATCAGATCAGATAACTTTTCCGAAGTGAATGAATGTGGATGGTTTGATTGAAAATGATTAATTGGTGCGTGGTAGAGGGTATGTTGTGTGGGGACATTAAACGCACCCCCGACTGTAGCGAGGTTTGGGCCTCCCTGACATTCGGGTTAAGCCTTCTTCCTTATTCATCCGTTGCACCGTTTTAACATGTCTATGCGACCCCTGTCACTTACAGCTCGCCTACATGACTGTATCGGACCAGCGAGTTTAACATCTCCGGTAGATATTGGTAGCATTAGTTGTAAACTAAGGCACGTTAAGGAATTTTTTCTTTAAGTCAGTTATTTAGAACATCCTTTCCCAAGAAAATCACTCCCTGAAAAGGCTGTTAGGCCGCTGGCCAATTCCTCATAGTATTTCCTCTGTGGAAGCCCTGTCGCCAGAAACGAATTGGAAGATTGTTTGCATTAGCCTGGTGAGCAAGATGTATGAAACAGGCGAAATACCCTCAGACTTCAAGAAGAATATAATAATTCCAATCCCAAAGAAAGCAGGTGTGGACAGATGTGAAAATCACCGAACAATCAGTTTAATAAGCCACAGCTGCAAAATACTAACACGAATTCTTTACAGACGAATGGAAAAACTAGTAGAAGCCGACCTCGGGGAAGGTCAGTTTGGATTCCGTAGAAATACTGGAAAACGTGAGGCAATAATGACCTTACGACTTATCTTAGAAGAAAGATTAAGGAAAGGCAAACCTACGTTTCTAGCATTTGTAGACTTAGAGAAAGCTTTTGACAATGTTGACTGGAATACTCTCTTTCAAATTCTAAAGGTGGCATGGGTAAAATACAGGGAGCGAAAGGCTATTTACAATTTGTGTAGAAACCATATGGCAGTTATAAGAGTCGAAGGACATGAAAAGGAGGCAGTGGTTGGGAAGGGAGTAAGACAGGGTTGTTGCCTCTCCCCGATGTTATTCAATCTGTATATTGAGCAAGCAGCGAAGGAGACAAAAGAAAAATTCGGAGTAGGTATTAAAATCCATGGAGAAGAAATAAAAACTTTGAGGTTCGCCGATGACATTGTAATTCTGTCAGAGACAGCAAAGGACTTGGAAGAGCAGTTGAACAGAATGGATGGTGTCTTGAAGGGAGGATATAAGATGACCATCAACAAAAGCAAAACGAGGATAATGGAATGTAGTCGAATTAAGTCGGGTGATGTTGAGGGTATTAGATTAGGAAATGAGACACTTAAAGTAGTAAAGGAGTTTTGCTATTTGGGGAGTAAAATAACTGATGATGCTCGAAGTAGAGAGGATATAAAATGTAGACTGGCAATGGCAAGGAAAGCGTTTCTGAAGAAGAGAAATTTGTTAACATCGAGTATAGATTTAAGTGTCAGGAAGTCATTTCTGAAAGTATTTGTATGGAGTGTAGCCATGTATGGAAGTGAAACATGGACGGTAAATAGTTTGGACAAGAAGAGAATAGAAGCTTTCGAAATGTGGTGCTACACAAGAATGTTGAAGATTAGATGGGTAGATCACATAACTAATGAGGAAGTGTTGAATAGGATTGGGGAGAAGAGAAGTTTGTGGCACAACTTGACCAGAAGAAGGGATCGGTTGGTAGGACATGTTCTGAGGCATCAAGGGATCACCAATTTAGTACTGGAGGGCAGCGTGGAAGGTAAAAATCGTAGGGGGAGACCAAGAGATGAATACACTAAGCAGATTCAGAAGGATGTAGGTTGCAGTTGGTACTGGGAGATGAAGAAGCTTGCACAGAATAGAGTAGCATGGAGAGCTGCATCAAACCAGTCTCAGGACTGAAGACCACAACAACATCAGCCTCCCGATTTTCCCGATGGAAGTGGCGTCCTCGTGGTACCAAGTTTTCATGATATTGTACCTACCATCGTGCGAGTTTTTCGTATTGGTCTCAGTGTGACGGACAGTTGCCATCGTTGCCATGAAACTGATACATTATATCATCAGTTGACCTCCTGCGGTGAGGACCATTGGAGATGGCTTCGACGACAACTGGCTTTTCTTCTTAGGACATCGTAGGCTGCTATCTCTGGTGAGATTCTCGTGCGTCCCGATTCAGCCTTCTTTCCCTGATCGAAGAATAATGCCATAATGTGGCTTGTGGGATATTATGTCCACAACGTGATGGTGAGTGGATATGACGCAGATCCGTGTGTCTTTTCCCAATATATGGCTACAGCGCTTTGGACGTGGCTCAGGATGTCCCGTCATTGCGAACTTTCTTCTAATATGCTGTATCTTGTTTTTCATCGACAAGGCGTTGGATGAGTTGACATTCCGCCCTTTTTTTATGGACGCTGTTTTTTTGGATTTAGATGTTCCACGATGTAGAAGTGACGGAGGAAAGGAAGTGTGGGAAGGTCTAGCGCCCTATTCCTTCACATACGTTTTTCTGATTTAACAATTTTGTTCTTGTCGAAATAAAAAGAAATTTAAAAAAAAACTGGTCTGCGTGACGGAATTTCATACCTAACGGCTGCCACGCTGTCAGTAGATGCGGCACCCTACACGAGACAAGTTATCTGTCTTCGACGTGTAGCTGTAATATAAAATATACGATCGTCTAATAGCAGAAGTTCAGTATAGCGAAGTTGGTATTGTTGCCGTATTACGAAACTCTGTGCTCCTGGTTCATCTTTCACTGTATCGAACAATTTTTCATTTAGGCTTTTCCAAACGTTGTGGGACTTACTTTTTATAGCAATATTTACTGTATTCAAGAGTGAGTTTGTCCAATATTGTGAAGTTCCATAAGCTGATTAGCTGAGTATCCAGCGTTGGTCAGGTACGTATATATTCCATCCTTCTATTACCCCCCTCCTCCTTTCCCCTCTCTCTGTACGTTTCCTCCTCCCCCTCTGTTCATCTCCTTCTCTGCCCTCTATCAGTCTATATCTACGTCTACCCTGACATCTCTAACCTTATCTTCTTGACCCTTACGTGATACGTAGGGTGGCTGCAGTAGAATCGTTCTGCAGCTAGCTGCAAATGCCGGCTCTTTAAATTTTTGCGATAGTGTTCTTCGAAAAGAACGTCGTCTTCCCTCCAGGGACTCCTATTTGAGTTCCCGAAGCATCTCCGTCACACTTACGTGTTGTTCGAACCCACCGCTAACAAATCTAGCAGCACACTTCTGAACTGCTTCGATATATTTCTTTAGTCCGACCTGGTACAGATCCCAAACACTCGAGTAGTACTCAAGAGTAGGTGCACTAGCGTCCTATATGTGGTCACATTTACAGATGAAACACACATTCCTAGAATTCTCTCAGTAAACTGAAGTCTACTATTCGCCTTTCCTACCATAATCCTCAAATGCTCGTTCCATTTCACACCGCTCTGCCACGTTACACGCACCACACGTGACTGTGTCATGCAGGACATTAAAACTGTCTCTCTTCCTCCCCCTGTTTCTCTTTCCATTCCTCTTTCCTGTCTTTGTCCATTTTCTCCTCTCCCCTCTCTCTGTCCATTATCCCTCACCCTCTTTCTGTCCATCTCCTCCTACTCCCTTGCTGTATGTCCATTTCCTAATTCGCCTCCTCTCACCACGTTTTAATGCTCTCGTCAGTAGGACGCTGGTGGTTCTTACACCCACAGTACTTCTTTCCAAATTCTAACTAGTATATGTACCATATTTGGTGAAATCATTCCATGGGCTTAGGATGAGATTTTTACTAATGGCTTTCCCCGAGTATGCACATGTCAAATAAATTTCATATATGTATTTCACACATATTCGTACATATATTTCACTTTTCTCTATAGCCAATTTCGCCCTATAGTTTCATCTTCACTTAGCTCATTGTTTGTGACATCATGTCTCCCGACCTTAGCGTTGTAGGCATCTCAGTATTTGATGTCCTATCTTTTGAACTATGTGTCGTAGAGTGTTTCTTTTTTTTTTGTCCGCATAATTCTTGTAAACAGAATTAATACATAGGCAGTAATAAATTTAAACGTCTTGTATGATGCAGCAGTTTTCACACATCTTAGTGTTTATGACATCATATACTCTGAATTATATGTCGTACAATGGTATAATTTTTCAGGAACATTCTGTGGTATATGTGAACACAGTCTGAAAAATGTATTGCGAATGCCATTAACTGCAAATAAATAAGTTTCATGCTGCAGTTTTACTGCATGAACATCGAAAATATAGTAAGCTTTTGGCATTCCATTATTTTGTGGGGATTTTACGTTAGAATAAGTTTCGAAAAGGCTTGAAATTACGTGTATAGTTCGTTGCAAGCATCTAAGTGCTCTCTTTCTCAAGTACTGACAGACTAAAGTGGGCTTCACTCCTTTTTCACCTCCACTGCCAACCCTTAGGTTGTTCTCATCCCCACAGCGACAGTAGTAGGGCAAGGCCAGCGCCAGCTCACTTGGTATTGTTGCCTAATTTATTCAAGATGGCGGATCCAATATGGCAGCAACAGATGTACCAACGTCGCAGTGACTTCATGGTGGGAAGTTCAAATTTTGGCGGTGAAAATAGGTCAATTGGGCTGCCTCCACTAATCTAACCCCTCCCATTCTCCCCTCGCCACCCCACCCCCAATGAAAATGGGGAGGAAATGGCTGGAGAAAAGGTCATTTGGGCGACCATCACTAACCTAAGACAGTGGCGGGAAAAGTTTGGTGGGAAAATCGGTCACTTGGCCTACCTTCACTAATCTAAGTCGTCTAACCACCACCTCTGCCTGTGCTCGACTGATGGATAGGATGAACATAAGTCTTTATTTTGCATGCAGTGTTCATTTAGAGTTGTCATAGGCAGTAGCTCCATCCAGTGTGTACACCTTGAGATCTGGATGCAAACTGACCTAGTACACAATACCACCACCAGAAGGAGCTGTCATCACTCCCATGATGTAATCCAAGTGTCGGTCTGGGGAAAAATGAATGGAAAAG
Organism: Schistocerca cancellata; assembly: GCF_023864275.1. Classification (NCBI taxonomy): domain Eukaryota; kingdom Metazoa; phylum Arthropoda; class Insecta; order Orthoptera; family Acrididae; genus Schistocerca; species Schistocerca cancellata. The sequence goes on from NC_064630.1 coordinate 813,224,823, forward strand.
GACTCACTCCGTGATCTGCTGCTGGAGAGGAAGTATTGAACTTTATTTATTTTCAGTGGGAAGCTGGAACAATTTATTTAGGGATGGACTTCACATTGTTTATTTATTGCACTGGCACAAAACTCTCACCCTGACATGCTTGGGGTCACAATACATAGCCTACAGACGTGCAAACTCCTCGTAAATTACTCAGTACACTGATGTACAGACACGCAAACAAGTATTTACAATAATGCATGTAAAACGCTCAATAATTATAAAGTGTAAAAATAACGAATGCATTGCACAGCCTACAGACCTACAAACAACGCGTAAAATACCAAAATAATGCAGTGCACTGATGTACATACACGCTAAAAACTCGTGAATTGTCAAAACAATGTATGTAAAATGCTCTGCAAACACGCTCACTAAATATATACTCTCGAAATAATGCATCGCAGACCCTACAGACCTACTCACAAAATTATGGAGTACAGTGATGAATAGACACTTTCAGTTCTCGTATAATTGTCAAAAACTAATGCGTGCGAAACACATCTGGCCAAGCACACATGTATACCTGCCCAACATCGCTGCCACACTGCTGTGAGAAGCAACCTAGCGACTCACCCTCATAGGTGCAGCGGAAAGGTTGCCACTGTTATGCTGACAACTCATGTCTATGTAAATACCAGCAAAGTCTCCCTCTGGACTCGCTACAGAAATATTTTGTAATGCTTCACAGAATAACACAGAAGGCACTCTTCCTAGTGATCCTAATGGGACAGCCTATCCATTATGTACCAACCCTCCCCATAAGTCGTAAAGTGTCACAGAAATAGTTAACGGTCGCGTATGTTGCTGTAGGAACTTCTGTGATGTCTCAGATCGTCTGCTTGTAAATACTTGTCCTAACAAAATCTATTTACGAAAATTGCCCTGAATAACACTAAATGTGTTCTTCCTCTTCGTCCTAATGAGGCACCTCATTCAAAGGACAGCATCCCACCAGAGTCTGCATCAGCTTGTCTTTGAACACTTCAACAAAGAAGACATCACGTTACTCTCAGAATTTTCTGTAGATACCTTGGCCCCAGCTTGTCTGAACCAGTCTGTAGAGGCTCCTGTGTCCCAGCACAAGGGATGTCTTGAGAATGAATGGAGCATTTTGATTGGCTCTTACTGAATTACATTCCAAATTACTGAAGATGCCAGTATGGGAGCATAGTCTGTCACTTTTTTCTGCAGACAAGGCTTTCAGTGGCAAAACTAATTTGTCCAGAAATCCACTTTGCTCTGGCAGTTGAACCCTGCAAAAATGCTCTACAGATCACACTTCCTCAATTACACTGCTCTGTTACTGACAACAGAAGCTTGGATATTTGAGCGTGAAACCGATCTCAAAACTGGCTATACATCACCACATAAGGTACCGATGTAGTAAACACACAATTCGTATCCTGCACTATACAAAATCACCACTTCTGCATCTTGCATATAGCTTTCGACCAACAGGCTCTCCAACATTTACCACAAAGACAGACAGCATAAGCACATGGATCATACATAGTTCTGGCAGCACTAGATATTTCCTGCAAGCTCAGTCGGTCATTCACCGCATGCGAAAGTCATAAGTCATCCCTCACCCGCACACACACTGGCCTGATGCATGACCAGAGCACCCTGCCTGGACCAAGATCACTCTCCGAACTTTTGTACAAAGGTCTATTCCGCTTGGCACAAAGGCATGACTTTTTCTGGCCCACACCTGCTTGCTTGCTTGCTTTCTACGCCAGACTCTGGATTTACAAGAATACATTTTCAAGTAGTTTACCAGAATATCATACAATTTTCGCGATACTTCTCGATATCAAGCACATAGAATTATCGCTTGCATAACAGTATCACTTGCACAGTATAATTCCGAAGATACAATCTGGAAATTCACTAGAAGCCTGAAACTTTAGTGAGGTGGAGCATGCTGTAAACCACTAGGTAACTAGAAGCTCATCACGTTTGTGAAGACCTTTTCATGAAAACTCGAAAAGAGGAAAGTGATATTTCCACTAGCGAATAACGATGTCGATGATATGTTGTTATTGTGGTCTTCAGTCCAGAGGCTGGTTTGATGCAGCTCTCCATGCTACTCTATCCTGTGCAAGCTTCTTCATCTCCCAGTACCTACTGCAACCTACATCCTTCTGAATCTGATTAGTGTATCTATCTCTTGGTCCCCCTTACGATTTTTACCCTCCACACTGCCCTCCAGTACTAAATTGGTGATCCCTTGATGCCTCAGAATATGACTTACCAACCAATCCCTTCTCCTAGTCAAGTTGTGCCACAAATCTCTCTTCTCCCCAATTCTATTCAATACCTTCTAATTAGTAATGTGATCTACCCATCTAATCTTCAGCATTCTTCTGTAGCACCACATTTCGAAAGCTTCTATTCTCTTCTTGTCTAGCCGGGCGGGATTAGCCGAGCGGACTCAAACGCTGCAGTCATAGACGCTGCAGCTGGTCCCAGCGGAGATTCGAGTCCTCCCTCGGGCATGGATGTATGTGTTTGTCCTTAGGAAAATTTAGGTTAAGTAGTGTGTAAGCTTAGGGACTGATGACCTTATGAGTTACGTCCCATAAGAATTAACACACATGTGAACATTTTTTCTTCTAGTCTAAACTTTTTATCGTCAACGTCTCACTTCCATACATGGCTACACTCCATGCAAATACTTTCAGAAAAGACTTCGTGACACTTAACTCTATTCTCGATGTTAACAAATTTCTCTTCTTCAGAAATGCTTCCCTTGCCATTGCCAGTCTACATTTTATATCCTCTCTACTTCGACCATCATCAGTTATTTTGCTCCCCAAATAGCAAAACTCATTTACTACCTTAAGTGTCTCATTACCTAATCTAAATCCCTCAGCATCTAATTCCCCCAGCATCACCCGCTTTAATTCGACTACATTCCATTATCCTCGCTTTACTTTTGTTGATGTTCATCTAATATCCTCCTTTCAAGACACTGTCCATTCCGTTCAGCTGCTCTTCCAGGTTCTTTTCTGTCTCTGACAGAATTATGTCATCGGCGAACCTCAAAGTTTTTATTTCTTCCCCATGGATTTTAATTCCCTTCCGAGTTTTTCTTTTGTTTCCTTTACTGCTTGCTCAATACACACATTGAATAACATCGGGGACAGGCTAAAACCCTGTCTCGCTCCCTTAACAACCACTGCTTCCCTTTCTTGGCCCTCCACTCTTACAACTGCCATCTGGTTTCTTTACAAATTGTAAATAGCCTTTCGCTCCCTGTATTTTACCCCTGCCAGCTTCATAATTTGAAAGAGAGTATTCCACTCAACATTGTCAAAAGCTTTCCTTAAGTCTACAAGTGCTAGAAACGTCGGTTTGCCTCTCCTTAATCTATTTTCTAAGGTAAGTCGTAGGGTCAGTATTGCCTCCCGCGTTCCAATATTTCTACGGAATCCAAACATCTTCCCTGAGGTCGGCTTCTACCAGTTTTTCCATTCGTCTGTAAAGAATTCGTGTTAGTATTTTGCAGCCCTGGCTTATTAAACTGATTGTTCGGTAATTTTCACATCTGCCAACACGATTCCCTTGTGATTGGAATTACTATATTCTCCTGGAAGTCTGAGGGTATTTCGCCTGTCACATACATCTTGCTCACCAGATGGTAGAGGTTTGTCAGGACTGGCTCTCCCAAGGCCGTCAGTAGTTCCAATGGAATGTTGTCTACTCCCGGGGCCTTGTTTCGACTTAGGTCTTTCACTGCTCTGACAAACTCTTCATGCAGTATCATATCTCCCATTTCATCTTCATCTACATCCTCTTCCATTTCCATAATATTGTCCTCAAGTACATCGCCCTTGTATAGACCCTCTATATACTCCATCTACCTTTCTGCTTTCTCTTCTTTGCTTGGATCTGGGTTTCCATCTGATCTCTTGATATTTAAGTAAGTGGTTCTCTTTTCTCCAAAGGTCTCTTTAATTTTCCTGTAGGCAGTATCTATCTTACCCCTAGTGATATACGCCTCTACATCCTTACATTTGTCTTCTAGCCATCCATGCCTAGGTATTTTGCACTTCCTGTCGATCTCATTTTTACGACGTTTGTATTCCTTTTTGACAGCTTCATTTAATGCATTTTTGTATTTTCTCCTTTTAACCAAAAACACAATCGCAACTATTACGTTAATGCGACCAGCGGCCTTGGTTGTACAGGTGCTCACAAGCGTCACGAATGATATCCTTGTTAATAACTATACAAGCCTTACAAATCAAGGTATGGCATTACATCTGAATGATGTGGTTTTTGTACACAAACACCGGTACATTGAATATAGACGGTGATCGCCGGAGTGTATATTAACAGACCGAAAGTGCGATTACACATCACCGATGGTGTAGCTTCATAATAAAATCACCTAATTTAGAAAGTGATTCCGTTAAGAAATGTGGTATGTAGCCGTTAATTGCAACTCTGTCATGCCGCCACTCGATATTTCTCCAGTATTTGAAATTCATTCTATCTCTATGTCACGTCAGATATTCTGCATTATATCCACTGGGTTATAGATGACGGCTGATTAATAATGATGACATACAGTAGATGGTGTGTTGATTGAGGTCGTAAGAAATGCACACTAACTTTTCAGATCTCTAGTGTTACAGTTTGTGGTAGAAATTCTGTTTGCGATTTGGTATCAAGTCTTTCCGTTCAAGCACATACCTGCGTTGCATCTTATGGAGAAGTCCTTTAATGATTACAGGCACTAGTGAATCATATTTCTCGCACTCTCATATCTCTAAATGAGTCACCTTTCTCGAACCTATCTGCTACAGTAATATTCCAACGTGGTTTTAGATAATACCTATGCATCTTGCAACTGCTCCTCAGACTCTGTCCTGCCATCCCTGCAGCTTTATGCATGTGATCATTTCAACTGGGGAACTGTGCAAATTCGGATAGACCTATATCTACTACATTCTGCAATCCTTGTAGAAACGCTGGGTTCCCGGGTTCGATTCCCGGCGGGGTCAGGGATTTTCTCTGCCTCGTGTTGAATGGGTGTTGTGTGCTGTCCTTAGGTTAGTTAGGTTTAAGTAGTTCTAAGTTCTAGGGGACTGATGACCATAGATGTTAAGTCCCATAGTGCTCAGAGCCATTTGAACCATTTTTTGTAGAAACAGGCTACGATGAGTTAGTGCGACAGGACCGTGTTTTGACCATTCGATGGAAATGGGAACATGATATCGGAGCTCCGCCAACCATGTATGATTTCTAAGGTCAGTCCTAAACGAAACCCGCTCCTGGAACACATTAATATAAAGACAGTACAAACAGTTACGATGGTGTTTCTTATCGGGAAAATTAGAAAGACTCAACATCAAACAGGTACTGCAATGTGAAGCCAATCTGCATCCCTCAGGGTGCATTCACGTCTATCACTCCGATATTCTATCATCGTTATTCTGTACCATCCAAAACAGAGAAAAATTGCGATCGATATAAGCTCCAGTAACTTCATCCGATAGAGAGCTCGATAAGACTTTTTACTGAAACATCAACACAAAAACTGCCTGAATGCCGGCATCGAGCACATGTGGCGATCATATTAAATATACAGGTATTGATCCATCGGAGCTGACGGCCAATGACTGAAGTCTCTTGAACAGACCAGTGTAAAGTGTCATCTCCTGTACTGTAGGAGGATGACTGTATCCCGCAGACAATACTACCAGTCGCAAGAGAAGCTCCCTGTGACTCTGTGTCGTTGTTTGAAACATGTTTCTTTTTTGCTGTAACACGCTTTGTACACTGCCATACATTTTGTTTTTACCGCCGTGACTTCGAGGTCTAAACCGACATTAACATATTGTGATCCATTGCCTCTCACAGAAAACTAGACACCATACAGTGTAAATCACGTTGTTGCTGCTGCTAATACAACACAGACACACACACACACACACAGACACAGACACACACACACACAGGTAATGATTTTAACTAAAAGACAGTCACAACACAAGGAAGCTGGAAGAGTTTTGTTGTGTTGTGGAGCGTTCCCAAACTGCTGTCCACACGTGATTGACGGTCTCTATATTTAAACTCATCTTTCACAGTGATGGGGTAGCTGATTTCTCTGTGTTTCGTGTGATTTATTCTTCATATGGCAGCCATGAACGCGAACACTGGTTTGGTGCTAGCCAGCCCCAGAATGTGTTGCCCCTGAAGAAAGACTCTTTCTCCATCTCAAACAAGCCATGTCAGTCATTATGTGGAAGTCAACAGCGCACCAGAAAATGGATGGAATGGGAAAGACACCGTCAGTATACTGTAATAATAAACATCAGAGTTATTCAACACCGACAATCGATGGACAGCATGCTTCCCAATTTCACTATCATCGCTAAACTGGCCCTCCTCTACTTTGCGAGTACTATTGCAAATGTAGATAGATGGCTGTGTTGTACGTCCATTCACTGTTAATTCTCGATTATGTACATTGTCAAAGTATACCAGACAGTGATCTACATATTTCTAGAACCTCGAGCAAAATGCGTAATTTACGATCTTTCTCTATGCGGATGGGAGTCACAGGGCATTCTTGTATTCTTAGGATAAAGTTAGAGACGGCCTGCAGCTCTGTTACCGATTTAATCTGCAGCTGACCAGGAGTGGAATGCTACATTCTGAGTCTTTTAATTGAATGGAGTGTGCTAAGTCCATAACTGCTGTTCCGCACTCATTCAAGTTTACAAGATTTCTCCAGATACGCGAATGTCAAGGAGGTTAGCACCTCTTATCGGTGTATAGTAGTAGATGTGAAAGTGTTGTGATGTAATAGCAGACTGTTAAGAAGAACAAGGGACGGGTGATTTTTATTCATGCCGGAGCTCCAGACAGATGGGGTTCGAAGCATTTTACTTAAATCAACTATGCCATCAAATCTAAAATATTTTCTAAATGTCTAGGATCGGTGCCAGAAAGGTATTGGTAAGAGAGAACATAAAACACACACTCCTCAGGCTACACCGTTCCGCACTTAAAACATGCTATAACGTTAGATCATTGCAGTTTCCAACCTATTAGTCATGTGGAATGCAACGCTGTTAATATTTCGGTGTAAGGAATATGTTTCCAGCGCATGACATACATCCTTCCTGCAGGTTTCTTTACGATAAACAACGGAAGCCAACAGTAACTACTTCCTTAAAACATCGATCTTTGTGATACATACGTAATATAGCTTTCCATATATATATATATATATATATATATAACGATCATTAGTAAATGAGAATACCTCTTACAAGGAAACAGATAAACGAATAGCATCGGTGTTACACATGTGAAATTACACTTCATGCCGCCACGAACTCTGTAAATAGGACATCTGTCAAGCAGATGTGTACATGGGGATTGCAGTGCATCACAAACACCTGTCTCTAACTTAGAATAACCTTAGTTATGAAACTGGAGCCTCAATTTTATGCTCAAGACGCGACAGGGGAATGGAGAACTTCGCATAAATCTTTGTTCGTTTAGAGGAATGAGTCGAAACATGATGGTCACGTTTCATCACACATGATATGGAATTCGTCTGATGACCGAGAGATTTGCTGTTACGATCGCAAGTAGACAGTGCTCTAAGTCACACACAGAACAGGCAGTTGTATACAAGTCGAACGCAGGCCATGTCACACAACTGATGCATCCTGACAGAACAATGGAAAAGTACGGTCAAATGACCTGCAGCAACATTTCCCTCTCTCACTAGAATGCATCATTAGTCTACCATGAAATCGTACCTCATCACAACTCCATCTAAACTGAACACTCGATTAACTTTCTGTCATCCTTTACTTCTGATGCCAGTATGTTTAGAGGCAGACAGATCTATGTTTTCCTGGAAAGCGTCAAATACAGTAGTCAACTCGAATGTATCAGTGTTACCTCAACAGACATGCACTAGAATGTTGCTTGACGGAAAAAATGACTGTTTTCCTAGCTCCCGTGGCTTCCATGTCAACGTTTTCCCGTATTTCTCTTGCTGTCATATACTTGTTCACATGTACTAGAATTGTTCTGCACCAACCAGAATGCACGCAAGTACTTCCTAATTTCCCTGCATTTCGGTGTATTTTCCCTCAATTTACACGTATTTTCCGTGATTTTTCGTAATTCTATCGGTTTTATACCACTTCTACCCATGCGATCATGACATCACTTCTCGTTCCATGTTCTAAAATTGCTTGTCAAAGTTGTACTGCTGCCAATACCTACATCAAATGCACTATTTTTCAGGTCGGGTGGCGTAGTATAGCACTGTACTTTAATGCATCCAGTCGCCTCCACCCATATATTCTACATTGGCATTGCATTTGCAACATCAGCTCAAATTGTTTAAATGAACACTACTTCGAAAATAGAGAGTGACGTCCATCGTATCCATCAGCTCAGCGTAGGCTGAGTCCTTTTCCCACCAATTCCAAGGAAGAGGTGGTGGTTGGACGACTTAGGTTAGTGGAGGTAGAACAAGTGACCTATTTTCCTGTAACAATTTTCCCGCCAATTTCTTAGATTAGTGAAGGTAGCCCAAGTGACCTATTTTCCTGCCAAATTTGATCTTTCCACCATAACATCATTGCGATACTGCCACATTACTTCCCGCCATACTTGATGCGCCATCTTCAATAAATTTGGCAACAATGCAGAGTGGGGTGACGCCGGCCTGCCCTACTACTAGCGATGATTTTCAGACAGTAAGTGACATGTTTATCAAGTTTGGTTGAATTCAGTGAAGGTGTTTAGCAGGGAATGTGGAACATACACACATCAAAAACAGTTTTGCATCACCCCAGTTCCCTGAAATCCTGAAGATAAAGGTTGACTGTGGATGTTGTATCACAGACTCAGTCCCTTTGACCGCTCAGAGATGTCACTAAACCCGCCAAAAGGTGTAAACAATGATGCATTAGCAGCGCCTGTTAGACTGAGGGGGTCCTACAGCCTACCAGTTCCAGTCATTCTACCGGGAGGGTGGTACACGGCTCGTGTTGCCTGTAGTGCAAACATGTAGTGCAACCGATACCGCGGTTCTATCGTATCCGCATTGTTACTTTGTGCCAAGAAGAGCTCTCAACAAGGGAAGTGTCCGGGCGTCTCGGAGTGAACCAAAGCGATGGTGTTCGGATATGGAAGATATACAAAGAGACAAGAACTGTCGATCACATGCCTCGCTCAGGCCGCCCAAGGGCTACTCCTGCAATGGATGACCACAGGACGTCGTGGTACAACTCAAAGGTGCCCAATAGGCTGCATGATGCGCAACTTCACTCTCAACGTCCATGGCGAGGACCATCTTTGCATCTGTGACACCATGCAGCGTGGTACAGATGGGCCCAACAACATGCCGAATGGGCCGCTCAGGACTGCATCACGTTCGCTTCACAGATGAGTGTCGCATATGCCTTCAACCAGACAATCGTCGTATTTGGACGCAGCCCGGTCAGGCTGAGCGCCTTACACACACTGCCCAGCGAGTGCAGCGCGGAGGACGTTCCCTGCTGTTTTAGGGTGGCATTATGTGGGGAAGGCGTATGCCACTAATAGTCATGGAAGGCGCCGTAACGGCTGTGCGATACGTGAATGGCATCCTCCGAGCGATAGTGCAACCATATCGGCAGCATAGTGGCGAGGCATTAGTCTTCATGGTGGACAATTCGCGCCCCATTCCTGCACATATTGTGAATGACTTTCTTCAGGATAACGACAGCGCTCGACTATTGTGGCCAGCATATTCTCCAGACATTAATTCAATCAAACATGCCTGGGACATTGAACAGGGGTGTTTATGGACGACGTGGCCCACCAACCACTCTGCGGGTTCTAGGCCGAATCGCCCTTGAGGAGTGGCATAATCCATACCAACAGTGCCTTGATGATCTTGTGGATAATATTCCTCGACGAATAAGGCATGCATCAATGCAAGAGGACGTGCTACTGGGTATTAGAGGTACTAGCGTGTACAGTAATCTGGACCACCACCTCTGAAGGTCTCGCTGTCAGGTGGTACAACATGCAGTGTGTGGTTTTCATTAGCAATAAAAAGGGCGGAAACGATGTTTATGGTGATCTCTATTCCATTTTTGATGTGTGTTTATACATTCATACATATCTACCTTTATTTTGAAAATATATATGGATGTGCATACTGACTGGACACAGAGCATTCCCTTTTGTCTTATACAGAACGTGTTCATGGATACTGATGCTGTTATTTATGTATTCTAGAGGCAGAACAACAAGACTAGCATATGTACAAAGGAGAAAATAAGCATTTTAATACAGCTGACTTGGGAATGTTTTTCAAGTCCATTTTCGTAAAGGAAGGGTATGGTTTGCGAGCCAGATACAGCTGTCAACTCCCGCTGGAAAAATGGAAATGTCGTGTGGCTAGGGCCTCCCGTCGGGTAGACCGTTCGCCTGGTGCTGGCCTTTCGATTTGACGCCACTTCGGCGACCTGCGCGTCGATGGGGATGAAATGATGATTATTAGGACAACACAACACCCAGTCCCTGAGCGGAGAAAATTTCCGACCCAGCCGGAGAGCGCTACAGTCGCAAATCATAGTAACAAGCACGTTGCTTGTTAAGCCGGGATCTGTGTCTTTTGAGGTTTGATTTCCTGCCCTTGTCCACGTATACGTCAGCCGCCCCATCCCATGTGAGGACGACTGAATATCGTGTTCAGCCTAGAAGGGGTGCCAACTGGGCCGTCCGAGTATGTCGTCAAAATGCTCGAAGCTCAAAGTATTATTGAAATGAGTCTGTTGGTTGAGTGTGTAACTTGCACTAATGTTTGGTGACCAGTAAATACTGTAATGCTGTAGGTTAAACCACGAAGATATCAAAAGCATAATTTTATATTTATCAACATCATAGTGGTACCTGTCGGAGAATATAGCCAAGACAGACAAGAAATTATGGTACCGTTAACAATTTTCCGTATTTCTGGGAATGCGTTAGAAAAAGAGTGTCAATAAATCAGTTATACAGAAGTAACTCTTGACTGTGAAAAGCGTAAATAAATTACAGAACTCCTTGATACGACACGGAATGCAGTATATCGTCAAGTTTTATTCCCGCGCAACATGTTAGTTGCAGTCATGGACTGTGCGGCTGACACTCCCTCGGGCATGGGTGTGTGTGTGTCTGTCCGTAGGATAATTTAGGTTAAGTAGTGTGTAAGCTTAGGGACTGATGACCTTAGCAGTTAAATCCCATAACATTTCACACACATTTGAACATTTTTAATATGTGAGTTCCCGACGTTCCCGCTGGTTGACATGCACGAGTAAGTTATTACAACAGTCATTATGGAGTCATATAACGGAGCAGAAACGTGCACAATGCTGTTCATAGTTTCATTAATACAAATCCACTTTTTCAGAGAGTTCAGGTCTAAATATCGCAATCCACCATCTCAAAGCCAAACCGTTATTAATTGGTCAATGGTTTCACCGAAACTGGCTGTATATCACATACGACGCACGGTCGGGGTCGACCAGCAGTCTCCGACGCACCAATTGAAAAGGTTCGGCAGTCTTACATTCGTACTCTGTTGGAGGTTTTACGGAAACACCTTTCACTCAAACGCTAAATACAGGAACTGTTGCAAGTAAATTGACAGCGAAGTACGAGCTGTGTCTTGTGTAGAAATTTTTTAACAGAATGCAAACTGAAGATAATTTTCTAAATGAAATTGTATTAAGTAACGAAGCCATCTTCCATACCTACGGTAAAGTGAATCGCGGCATTATGTTCGAATATGGGGTAAGCAGAAAGCACGTAACGTAATCAAACATGTACGGAATTCGCCTAAGTTAAATGTTTTCTTGTGCTTTGCGGTATTTCCTTTTTTACCGAGTAAGGTGCAACTGTCGCAACGTACTTAGACGTGCTTCAAAATTAACTGGTGTCTAAATTATAAACAGCGTAATTTCACAGATTTTTTTTTCCAGCAAGATCGTACGCCACAAGATTATTATCAGTAGCTGTGTGCCGACTTGGATTGCCCAAGACTATCGTCTGATTTAACCGCAGTGGACTTTTATGAATGGGGTTACATTAAAGACAGAGTGTTTGTTCCTATGCTTCCGGGAAACTTCGACAAGCTAAGATAACCGATAACACAAGCAGTTGCCACGGTACATAAAGACTTGCTCCACTGGATTTGGCAGGGAACCGATTACAGATGAGGCATCTTGTCAGTTCATGATAGCGAGTGAGAAGAGAGACTGCCAAAGGCTGTTTACCTCCACCGCTGCACTCGCATCGCAAAGCGGTTATTCGTGTCGGCAGATTGCACTCCTCCAACTGAAAGAAACCTTACTAGCTAATTTGGGTAAGCGGAAACATGAAAGGTGGACGGTGCCAGGAACTAGTGTTCAGTCAAACTCTCGGTAGAAAGGCTTCACCCTCGCAATACCAAGGGTATGACTAGGCGTGGGGTGCGGTACTTCCTGTCCACTTCGTGAAAATTTCGTAACATAATCGGGTACATTGTATTTTAAACTCTAGAAAAAAATATTTGTTGTTTTAAATGGTTTCTTATGTCGATTTGGTAACTATTGTAAATTTTCCAGTAAAATTTTTCCCAAAAATGTAAATCTTTCTAGTGAGTATGACTTTTCGCCAGAAATTATTGCTAAGTTTGCGCTAAAAGACATTTTCAGGTTCTGTATGATACTTATACATCTACCAATTTAAAAAGTACGTTTTAGGAAAAGTTAAAGATATTTCTGAAGTTGATGTTTTGGTTTGTGGGGCGCTCAACTGCGTGGTTATCAGCGCCCGTACAATTACCCAATCTTTGCTCAGTCCAATTTCGCCACTTTCCTGGATGATGATGAAACGATGAGGACAACACAAACACCCAGTCATCTCGAGGCAGGTGAAAATCCCTGACCCCGCCGGGAATCGAACCCGGGACCCCGTGCTCGGGAAGCGAGAACGCTACCGCGAGACCACGAGTGGCGGACATATTTCTGAAGTGATTTACCTAATTCACAATTAGAGGTTACTTTTGTATATCTAAATTGTGAAAGGTCTCTGTTGGATTCCTTTCATGTTTGATTTCTCAAATCTGTTGTCATTTACGGCATAAATTCCTCTTCTAAATTTACTGTGGCGTTTCTGTGACGTAAATGACAGTCAAACTTCCCCCTTCGCGCTGTGTCAGGGCGTCCTTCCAGGGAGTCCATAATGTATGTCGTTCTATGTGCAGTTTCTGGAACCATTATTGTCAACTATAGCTGTTGGGAGAAAGGTTTACCGTTCGTGCATATCCTGATGACGTTATGGTTCTTCTCCGTACCCATGATGTTATACCACTGGCTTTTGTCGTTTTGCGTTTGCGGGAGCGCGGGTTAATGACCAGAAATGTCGATTACTCAGTTTGCGAGGATTGGACGCTGTTGAAATTCCATGGGCTTTGAAGGTCACCCGATGTCAATCATTGGGTGTTATAATTGACAGCTGTCCGCTAAAAATGGCAACGATAAACTGGAAGTCTGTCACGGATAAGATTCCGGGAGCAATCAATGAACTCGAGCGTCGCTCCCTCTCACTTCCTCATAAGGTCCGGGCCGTGGAAACGTATGTGTTACGTAAGGCTTATTTTATTGCAAAAATCTTTCCACTTCCTGCGATGATTTACCGCAAGTTGCAACGTTTAACTGGCAGGTTTATCTGGTGCAACAATATTTCGCATGCGTTCTGTGTGTCATGCGTTTAACATTGTAATGTTCGGATAATAAGTTGCCGTCTCTTTATCTAAGAATAGATGATGAATGCAGCTAGCCGCTATCTCTGTATAATGTCTTGTCTGTATAGACGTGTATCTGTTGCCTTTAAGATCCCTTCACCTTCACACATAAATCTATACAGTAAAGTAAGGCCCTCCCAGTTCTTGGCTGATCCGTGTTAAGACAGGCGAAAAATTAGACTAATGGAGGATTATTAGCATTATATCTATTTTCATTCGCTCTCTCTCTTTCTCTCCTTTATCTATGTACAGTTTTTAATATAATATTTCATTACGTGAAATCAGCCAAATAGGATCTTTGGTGGAGTCCTTCGTCTTGGTAAACAGCGGCTGGCTTGCTGTAAGAGATCTTTACATTTATTATTACTGTTAAACACTGCAGTCAGTCGGGAGAATCAATCGTTTGGACAATTTGTGCCTTTTACGAAAGGTTGCGAATTCCAGATGTGTACGAAGCCTTTTTGGGCGATTTAACACAGACTCAGTGATTGCAGGCTCTCTTCGACACAGCTGAAACTTCCCCACTAATTACAGGGCCAACGTGATCATCAAATGATTCAGAAAAAACTCATTCTTTCATTCACTCCAGAACAAAAAAGTCACAAACCTTATTTATGGAGGAAATTGTGTATTAAATCCATCTCCATTACATGTCCAGATCTCCGGTGATTCCACGCCTTAATTATTTTCCTTTTAGAGTCTCTTTCTCTTCAAACAAACCGCTAGCGGCACAAATGTTAATTGGCTCGCTTTAGCGAGAAGAAGAGCAGAATATGTATCTCTCAGAAACACGTCAATCCCTCAACAGATACTCCAGAAGCTGTCCTAGTTACCACTCTAACAACCATAGAGAATGCATATATGCGTCTCTGTTATTTCAAAGAATAAACGCACTAGAAAATACTTTGGCGTCGTCGAGCTGTCGCCGCATATATTACGAGAAAATCAGATCAGATAACTTTTCCGAAGTGAATGAATGTGGATGGTTTGATTGAAAATGATTAACTGGTGCGTGGTAGAGGGTATTTTCTGTGGGGACATTAAACGCGCCCCCGACTGTAGCGAGGTTTGGGCCTCCCTGACATTCGGGTTAAGCCTTCTTCCTTATTCATCCGTTGCACCGTTTTAACATGTCTATGGGACCCCTGTCACTTACAGCTCGCCTACATGACTGTATCTGACCAGCGAGTTTAACACCTCCGGTAGATATTGGTAGAATTAGTTATAAACTAAGGCACGATAAGGAATTTTTTCTTTAAGACAGTTATTTAGAAGTAAACATCCTTTCCCAAGAAAATCACTCCCTGAAAATGCTGTTATGCCGCTGGCCAATTCCTCATAGTATTCCCACTGTGGAAGCCCTGTCGCCAGAAACGAATTGGAAGATTGTTTGCTCTGCCATTAGCCTCCCGATTTTCCCGATGGAAGTGGCGTCCTCGTGGTACCAAGTTATTCATGATATTGTAGCGACCATCGTGCGAGTTTTTCGTATAGGTCTCAGTGTGACGGACAGTTGCCATCGTTGCCATGAAACTGATACATTATATCATCAGTTGATCTCCTGCGGTCATGACCATTGGAGATGGCTTCGACGACAACTGGCTTTTCTTCTTAGGACATCGGAGGCTGCTATCTCTGGGGAGATTCTCGTGCGTCCCGATTCAGCCTTCTTTCCCTGATCGAAGAATAATGCCATAATGTGGCTTGTTGGATATTATGTCCACTACGTGATGGTGAGTGGATATGACGCATATCCGTGTGCCTTTTCCCCATATATGGCTACAGCGCTTTGGACGTGGCTCAGGATGTCCCGTTATTGTGAACTTTTTTCTAGTATGCAGTATCTTGTTTTTCATCGACAAGGCGTTGGATGAGTTGACATTCCGCCCTTTCTTTATGGACGCTGTTTTTTGAATTTAGATGTTCCACGATGTAGAAGTGACGGAGGAAAGAAAGTGTGGGAAGGTCTAATGCCCTATTCCTTCACATACGTTTTTCTGATTTAACAGTTTTGTTTTTGTCGAAATAGAAAGAAATTTAAAAAAACTGGTCTGCGTGACGGAATTTCATACCTAACGGCTGCCACGCTGTCGGCAGATGCGGTACCCTGTGAAAGCCGTCATCACACGAGACAAGTTATCTGTCTTCGACGTGGAGCTGTAATATAAAATATACGATCGTCTAATAGTAGAAGTTCAGTATAGCGACGTTGGTATGGTTACCGTATTACGAAACTCTGTGCTCCTGGTTCGTCTTTCACTGTATCGAACAATTTTTCATTTAGGCTTTTCCAAAACGTTGTAGGACTTACTTTTTATAGCCATATTTACTGTATTCAAGAGTGAATTTGTCCAATATTGTGAAGTTCCATAAGCTGATTAACTGAGTACCCAGCGTTGGTCAGGTACGTATGTATTCCATCCTTCTATTACCCCACTCCTCCTTTCCCCTCTCTCTGTACGTTTCCTCCTCCCCCTCTGTTCATCTCCTTCTCTGCCCTCTATCAGTCTATATCTACGTCTACCCTGACATCTCTAACCTTATCTTCTTGACCTTACGCGATATGTAGGGTGGCTGCAGTAGAATCGTTCTGCAGCCAGCTGCAAATGCCGGCTCTTTAAATTTTTGCGATAGTGTTCTTCGAAAAGAACGTCGTCTTCCCTCCAGGGATTCCTATTTGAGTTCCCGAAGCATCTCCGTCACACTTACGTGTTGTTCGAACCTACCGGTAACAAATCTAGCAGCACACTTCTGAACTGCTTCGATATATTTCTTTAGTCCGACCCGGTACAGATCCCAAACACTCGAGTAATACTCAAGAGTAGGTGCACTAGCGTCCTATATGTGGTCACATTTACAGATGAAACACACATTCCTAGAATTCTCTCAATAAACTGAGGTTTACTGTTCGCCTTTCCTACCATAATCCTCAAATGCTCGTTCCATTTCACACCGCTCTGCCACATTACACGCACCACACGATGAACATCGAAAATATAGTAAGCTTATGGCATTCCATAATTTTGTGGGGATTTTACGTTAGAACAAGTTTCGAAAAGGCTTGAAATTACGTGTATAGTTCGTTGCAAGTCTCTTAGTGCTCTCTTCCTCAAGTACTGACCGACTAAAGTGGGCTTCACTGCTTATTGACCTCAACTGCCAACCCTTAGGTTGTTCGCATCCACACAGAGATAGTAGTAGGGCATGGCCAGCGCCAACTCATTTGGTATTGTTGCCTAATTTATTCAAGGTGGCGGATCCAATATGGCAGCAACAGATGTGCCAATATTGCAGTGACTTCATGGTGGGAAGTTCACATTTTGGCGGTGAAAATAGGTCAATTGGGCTGCCTCCACTAACCTAACCCCTCCCCTTCCCCCCTCGCCGCCCCACCACCAATGAACATGGGGAGGAAACGGCTGGAGAAAAGGTCACTTGGGCGACCTACACTAACTTAAGAATGTGGCGGGAAAATTTTGGCGGTAAAATCGGTCACTTGGCCAACCTTCACTAATCTGAGTAGTCTAACCACCACCTCTGCCTGTGCTGGACTGATGGATAGGATGAACATAAGTCTTTATTTTGCATGCAGTGTTTATTTAGAGTTGTCATAGGCAGTAGCTCCATCCAGTGTGTACACATTGAGGTCTGGATGCAAACTGACCTAGTACACAATACCACCACCAGAAGGCGCGGTCGTCACTCCCATGATGTAATCCAAGTGTCGGTCTGGGGAAAAATGAATGGAAAAGGACTCACTCTGTGATCTGCTGCTGGAGATGAAGTATTGAACTTTATGTGGTGTCATCGCCAGACACCACACTTGCTAGGTGGTAGCTTTAAATCGGCCGCGGTCCATTAGTATATGTCGGACCCGCGTGTCGCCACTGTCAGTGATCGCAGACCGAGCGCCACCACACGGCAGGTCTTGAGAGACGTACTAGCACTCACCCCAGATGTACGACGACTTTGCTAGCGACTACACTGACGAAGCCTTTCTCTCATTTGCCGAGAGATAGAATAGCCTTCAGCTAAGTCCATGGCTACGACCTAGCAAGGCGCCATTAACCATATCTAGAGAGAGTCTCACTTGTATCATCAAGAATGCTGTATACAAATGATGGATTAAAGTTAAGTATTCCAGCAGCTACGTACTTTTCTTTATAGCATTCATTACATATCCTGTTTCAGACCTAGTGCCACCTGCATGAGTTGACGCGTGCATTTCGGCCTCCTCTTGCAACACAGTGTTGGTTCTTCTGCCAACAATACACTTTATTTATTTTCAGTGGGAAGTGTGGTGTCACCGCCAGACACCACACTTGCTAGGTGGTAGCCTTTAAATCGGCCGCGGTCCGCTAGTATACGTCGGACCCGCGTGTCGCCACTGTCAGTGATTGCAGACCGAGCGCCGCCACACGGCAGGTCTAGAGAGACGTCCTAGCACTCGCCCCAGTTGTACAGCCGACTTGCTAGCGAAGCTACACTGACAAATACGCTCTCATTTGCCGAGACGATAGTTAGCATAGCCTTCAGCTACGTCAATTGCTACGACCTAGCAAGGCGCCATTACCAGTTAATATTGAGATTGTGAAGCATGTACTGTGAAGAAAGATGTACACCAATTATGGATTAAAGTTTATTCCAGCAGCAACGTACCTTATTGGCTATATTAATTACATTGTCATTTTCCAGACCTCACGCCAGCCTGCGTGAGCTTAAACGCGTGCCTTTCGGCTACCCGTCCTAGTGGATTGGCTGTCGGGTCAGTCCACTACAGTTGGGGACGAGTGTAAAAACGGTCTTCTTCTTTATACTTGCTTAAATTACTTGTGTCAAGGCTTTGCCACAATCTCCAGATGTACTGTCCGAATTTTACCGCTTGCAGAATCAGCAGACGCAGGCCTTATTGGATGCCCTTGGACAGCTCATCCATGGTCAACGTGCGATGCAAAACGATGTGGCCGCCGCCGCTCCACCGCTATCACAGCCACAACACGCAGTTGTACCACCTTTTCGTCCTTTTGATGCGGCACTGGAAAGCTAGACGGAGTGGTCACGCCAATTTGGATTCTATCTTGCCGCCTACAAAATTCAAGGTATTGAGCGGCAGCCTTTTTTGTTTTCGTGTGTAGGCGTCCAGATGTACCGAGTGATAGTGAAATTGTTTCCCCGACGCGACGTAGCAACTCTGTCCGACGACGAAATTTTGTCTGCCATAGATGCATATTTCAAAGAATCAGTCAATGTTGTTGCCAACGGTATACGTTCTTTCGTACAAAACGTACGGCCGGTCAGACTAATAGGGAGTGGGTTGCAACCTTGCACGGCCTTACTAGGGATTGTGCTTTTGAGTGTGAATGTGGACTCCCTTATTCAGATACAATGGTACGTGATGTAATTGCACACAACGTTTCTGATATTCGTATAAGAGAACAGATTTTGAAACTAGTCAAAATCCTCGCTTCAACAAGTGACAGACATATTGCATCGGCAGGACACTCTTGACTTTCCTCAGGAATCATTTGAAACTTCGCCAGCCGTGTGTCACGTTAACCGGCCTGCCGGGCGAGCTGCACGGACCAGTAAATAGCCCTCGCGCCCGTCCGCGCAGCCACATGTGGCGCACAAGCATGCAAATGCAGTGAAATCATGCCCGCGGTGTGCTACTAGACATTCGCATGAGAATTGCCTGTCACGCCAAGCTATTTGCTTTTTCTGTAATAATAAAGGCCATGTTCAAAGTGTTTGCCAGAAAAAGGCTCAGAACGGACACTTACAACCATTCCTGGCCCTTTGCTTCGCGCCGAAATCGAACCAAGGATACTCGTGCTCGTGAACCTTCGCCCATGGACATTCATGTAGTTCATTCCACTCCGCCCAGTGCCACTCTCTCTAACAGTGACTGTGTTCGTCCCACAAAAAGTGTGCGTCGACATCGACGGAAATCCCGTCCGGTCGCAAGTGATTTTGTGCCAGTGTCAGTTCACGTTGCACGAGACAGTCGCTCTTGTCGTCAGCAGGGCAATAAACTTTTTGTTGATTTGGACATCGACGGTAAAGTGATACTGTTCCAGCTCGATACCGGAGCTGCAGTTTTACTACTCAATCACGACACGTACACACAGCTGGGCACACCTCCGTTGCGTGCCGCAAATGTTAAGCTCACTAGTTATTCCGGACAAGCGATCCCTGTGTTAGGACAGTGCAGCCTTCTTGCAACATACAAGGGACAAACAAAACTTGTGTCATTTTACGTCCTTCTTTCTTCTTCTGCAGTGAACTTGTTTGGTTCAGATTCATTTCAGTTGTTTAACTTGTCTATAGTCAATCAGGTCCTATCAGTGAGCCAGACTGTGCCTTCAGACAGTGTTTCTCGTCCATGTGAAGAATTTGCAGACATTTTTGCACCGGGCCTTGGTTGCGCTAAGAACTATAAAGCACATTTGAAACTGAAATTCAACGCGCAACCGAAATATTTCAAAGCGCGCAATGTTCCCCACACATTGCGTGATGAGGTCGCAAAAACATTAAACGATTTAGAATCACAAGGTGTAATTGAACGCGTGCAGGCTTCTCTCTGGGCATCACCCTTAGTAATTTTGCAAAAACCTTCCGGTAAATTGAGACTTTGCGTGGACTTCAAGGCAACAGTGAATCCACAACTAGTGATTGCGACTATTCCTTTACCCCGCCCGGACGATCTTTTTGACAAACTGTGCCCGGGTAAATATTTTTCGAAGTTGGACCTAGCAGATGCGTACTTGCAAATACCGGTGGACGAAGAATCCCAGGGCGTTTTGGTGGTTAACACGCATCTTGGTTTGTGTCGATTTAAACGACTGCCATTCGGGTGTGCATCTGCCCCTGCATTGTTTCAGCAATATCTACAAACTGTTTGTGCGTCGGTCCCTACTGCAGCAAACTATATGGACGATATTGTGATCTCCGGAAAGACGGAAGAAGAACATTTAGCCAATCTCAGAACATTATATCAGGTCTTGCGACAAAATGTCATCGCTTGCGGAAGGACAAATGTGTGTTTTTTGCTCGTGACGTACCCTATCTGGGACATGTACTCAATACCCAAGGCATACATCCCAGTCCAGAGCACCTCCGTGCCATAGAAGCCTTCGCCGCAGAATTTGAAGCAGCTACAGAGTGTGCTGGGAAAAATTAATTATTACCATAAATATGTGCGCCACGCCTCTTCCATTTCAGCTCCGCTTCATCGCTTACGCCGTAAAGGTGTTCCGTTCGTCAGATGAAATCGGCGTTTCTTTCTAATACTTGCCTTACGCCATTCGATCCCCAGAAACCCCTTTTGTTGATGGTAGGTGCATCGGATTTCGGGATCGGTGCTGTGCTTGCGCACAAAGATGGTTCGCACGATCGCCCTATTGCCTTTGCGTCCAAATTGCTGTCGTCTGCGCAAGGAAATTATTCACAGATCGAGAAAGAAGCATTGGCTCTCGTATTTGGTGTTGCAAAGTTTCATGATTTCTTGTATGGTCGTCACTTTACCATCATCACAGACCACAAACCTTTGACATCGCTTTTTCATCCGACCAAGCCTGTACCTCCACGTACAGCGCAGAAATTCATTCGTTGGTCTATTTTCCTCTCGCAGTACCGCTACTATATCTTGTATCGGTCCACTGCTAAGCACGGAAACGCCGATGCGTTGTCCCGTTTGCCTGTTGCTGAGGATAGAGCCTTCGATTACTCCGAACTTGCTTGCATGTTCACTGATTCGGAAACCAATGCCGTGGTCGAATCGTTTCCGATCGATTTTAGTCGTGTGGCTACAGCCACAGCTGCTGACCCTGTCCTTGCTACCGTTTTGCGTTTTGTTGCTACGCCATGGCCCTTGTCAAAGTCACGGATCGAGGATCCGTTGGTTCGGCGATTTTTTGCTCACAAAGAGAGACTTTTTGTACGACGTGGTGTTTTGCTGTTGCGTTCAGATAATGATCAGTCCCGGGTCGTGGTCCCACGTTCGTTACAGTCCTCTGTCTTACGGCTTCTCCACCAAGGACATTGGGGTATAGTGAGAACGAAACAACTTGCTCGTCAGCACTGTACTTGGTTCGGAATCGATGCTGCGATTATGCATATGTGCTCTTCTTGCATGGCGTGTGCCAACCAACAATCCACACCAGCGCGGAAATTCTTTGCATGGCCAAAAGCCACTTCCCCTTGGCAACGCTTACACATAGATTTTGCTGGTCCATTCTGGAATGCTCGATGGTTGGTGGTGGCCGATTCATTCAGTAATTTTCCTTTTGTTGTCCGGATGTCTTCCACGATGTCATCTGTCACCATCCAAGCGTTATCCGCTATCTTTTGCATTGAAGGTCTTCCACCGACTATTGTTTCCGACAATGGCCCACAATTCGTGTCCGCGGAATCTCAGTCATTCTGCAAGGCCAATGGTATTCAACATCTGACGTCCGCGCCGTTTTCGCCTCAGTCAAACGGTGCCGCTGAACGTTTGGTCAGGACTTTCAAGTCACAGATGTTGAAGTTGAAAGAGTCGCACTCTCGGGAGGACGCGTTATTGCTCTTTTTGTCCTCGTATCGCTCTCAGTCCCGAGATGGTCGCTCGCCGGCTGAGTTGATCCACGGTCGCCCTCATCGAACCTTGATGTCTTTGCTACATCCGCCGCATCAGGTTCCTGTGCAGCGGCAGACACCTGCTTTTGCCCCAGGCGACGTTGTATACTATCGCAACTATCGCGGTTCACGGCGTTGGCTCGCAGGGCGCATTATCGCTGCCTCGGCCGCGCTATGTATCTGGTTTTGGGGGCCTCTGGTGAGGTGCGTCGGCATCTCAATGATCTGCGCCTCTGTCGTCGCACGGGTTCTGCCGCTCCCCGTCTGCTTTCAGCGACGGTGCCGTCCGGTCAGCGCCATGGGGACCCATCTACTGGCTCGCCTCATCCCCAGGTGTTACCGACGTTGCCTTCCGTTTTGCCCCATGGCGACGCGCAGCCACCGCCGCCGCCGCCGCCTGTTCTCTCGCCGGCGACGCCCGCAGTGGACGCGTCGCGGCAACCGCCGGGCGCCTCCCTGGGTCACGCGCCGACGATCGCTTCCCTTGACTAGTTGTCCTCCGCCGTGGAACTCTTGCCCGCTCCGGACCATCTGTCGTCTTCGCCAGTCGGGTGCTCCGACCCGATGGAGGTCGACCCTTCGGCCCCTCCTGACTATCTTCGGGCGCATACCCCGCATGTAGGCGTGCACCCTGGACTAGGTTTTCAGGCGTTTCCTAGCTCCCCTCGGACCGAATGGCCGGGTGCGGGTGGCACAGCCTCGCCTGTTGTTAGGCTCCCCACCTCGTCGCATACGTCAACATGGGGTCCTCCCCACGGCGGGCGGAAGCCTTATAATACAACCGTACGCCGATTTTCGGGGGAGGAATGTGGTGTCACCACCAGACAGCACACTTGCTAGGTGGTAGCTTTTAAATCGGCCGCGGTCCGCTAGTATACGTCGGACCCGCGTGTCGCCACTGTCAGTGATTGCAGACCGAGCGCCGCCACACGGCAGGTCTAGAGAGACGTCCTAGCACTCGCCCCAGTTGTATAGCCGACTTGCTAGCGAAGCTACACTGACAAATACGCTCTCATTTGCCGAGACGATAGTTAGCATAGCCTTCAGCTACGCCAATTGCTACGACCTAGCAAGGCGCCATTACCAGTTAATATTGAGATTGTGAAGCATGTACTGTGAAGAGAGATGTACACCAATTATAGATTAAAGTTAAGTATTCCAGCAGCAACGTACCTTATTGGCTATATTAATTACATTGTCATTTTCCAGACCTCACGCCAGCCTGCGTGAGCTTAAATGCGTGCCTTTCGGCTACCCGTCCTAGTGGATTGGCTGTCGGGTCAGTCCACTACAGGAAGCTGGAACAATTTATTTAGGGATGGACTTCTTGTTGTTTATTTATTACACTGACACAAAACTCTCACTCTGACATGCTTGGGGTCACAATACATAGCCTACAGACGCGCAAACTCCTCGTAAATTACTCAGTACACTGATGTACAGGCGTGCAAAAAACTCGTAAAGTATTTACAATAATGCATGTAAAACGCTCAAAAATTGTAAAGTGTAATGCAATGCACAGCCTACAGACATACAAACAACGCGTAAAATACAGAAATAATGCAGTTCACTGATTTACATACACGCTAAAAACTCGTGAATTGTCAAAACAATGTATGTAAAATGCTCTGAAAACACGCCCACTAAATATAAACTCTCGAAATAATGCATCGCAAAACCTTAAGACCTACTCACAATATTATGGAGTACAGTGATGAATAGACACTTTCAGTACTCGTATAATTGTCAAAAAATAATGCATGCGAAACACATCTGGCCAAGCACACATGTTTACCTGCCCAACATGGCTGTGAGATGTAACCTAGCGACTCACCCTCATAGGTGCAGCGAAAAGGTTGCCACTGTTATGCTAACAACTCATGTCTATGTAAATACCAGCAAAGTCTCCCTCTGGACTCGCTACAGAAATATTTTGTAATGCTTCACAGAATAACACAGAAGGCACTCTTCCTAGTGATCCTAATGGGACAGCCTATCCATTATGTATCAACCCTCCCCATAAATCGTAAAGTGTCACAGAAATAGTTAACGGTCGCGTATTATGCTGTAGGAACTTCTGTGATGTCTCAGATCGTCTTCATGGAAATACTTGTCATAACAAAATCTGTTTACGAAAATTGCCCTGAATAACACTAAATGTGTTCTTCCCCTTCGTCCTAATGAGGCACCTCATTCAAAGGACAGAATCCCACCAGAGTCTGCATCAGCTTGTCTTTGAACACTTCAACAAAGAAGACATCACGTTACTCTCAGAATTTTCTGTAGGTACCTTGGCCCCATCTTGTCTGAACCAGTCTGTAAAGGCTCCTGTGTCCCACCACAAAGGATGTCTTGCGAATGAATGGAGCATTTTGATTGGCTCTTACTGAATTACCTTCCAAATTACTGAAGATGCCAGTGTGGGAGCATAGTCTGTCTCTTTTTTCTGCAGACAAGGCTTTCAGTGGCAAAACTAATTTCTCCAGATCTCCACTTTGCTCTGACAGTTAAACCCTGCAAAAATGCTCTACAGATCACACTTCCTCAATTACACTGCTCTGTTACTGACAACAGAAGCTTGAATATTTGAGCGTGAAACCGATCTCAAAACTGGCTATATATCACCACATAAGATACCGATGTAGTAAACACACAATTCGTATCCTGCACTATACAAAATCACCACTTCTGCCTCTTGAATATAGCTTTCGACCATCAGGCTCTCCAACATTTACCACAAAGACAGACAGCATAAGCACATGGATCATACATAGTTCTGGCAGCACTAGATATTTCCTGCATGCTCAGCCGGTCATTCACCGCATGTGAAAGTCATAAGTCATCTCTCACCCGCACACACACTGGCCTGATGCATGACCAGAGCACCCTGCCTGGACCAAGATCACTCTCCGAACTTTTGTACAAAGGTCTATTCCGCTTGGCACAAAGGCATGACTTTTTCTGGCCCACACCTGCTTGCTTGCTTGCTTTCTACGCCTATCTCCAGACTCTGGATTTACAAGAATACATTTTCAAGTAGTTTACCAGAATATCATACAATTTTCGCGATACTTCTCGATATCAAGCACATAGAATTATCGCTTGCATAACAGTATCACTTGCACAGTATAATTCCGAAGATACAATCTGGAAATTCACTAGAAGCCTGAAACTATAGTGAGGTGGAGCATGCTGTAAACCACTAGGTAACTAGAAGCTCATCACGTTTGTGAAGACCTTTTCATGAAAACTCGAAAAGAGGAAAGTGATATTTCCACTAGCGAATAACGATGTCGATGATATGTTGTTATTGTGGTCTTCAGTCCAGAGGCTGGTTTGATGCAGCTCTCCATGGTACTCTATCCTGTGCAAGCTTCTTCATCTCCCAGTACCTACTGCAACCTACATCCTTCTGAATCTGATTAGTGTATCTATCTCTTGGTCCCCCTTACGATTTTTACCCTCCACACTGCCCTCCAATACTAAATTGGTGATCCCTTGATGCCTCAGAATATGACTTACCAACCAATCCCTTCTCCTAGTCAAGTTGTGCCACAAATCTCTCTTCTCCCCAATTCTATTCAATACCTTCTAATTAGTAATGTGATCTACCCATCTAATCTTCAGCATTCTTCTGTAGCACCACATTTCGAAAGCTTCTATTCTCTTCTTGTCTAGCCGGGCGGGATTAGCCGAGCGGTCTCAAACGCTGCAATCATAGACGCTGCAGCTGGTCCCAGCGGAGATTCGAGTCCTCCCTCGGGCATGGATGTATGTGTTTGTCCTTAGGAAAATTTAGGTTAAGTAGTGTGTAAGCTTAGGGACTGATGACCTTATGAGTTACGTCCCATAAGAATTAACACACATGTGAACATTTTTTCTTCTAGTCTAAACTTTTTATCGTCAACGTCTCACTTCCATACATGGCTACACTCCATGCAAATACTTTCAGAAAAGACTTCGTGACACTTAACTCTATTCTCGATGTTAACCAATTTCTCTTCTTCAGAAATGCTTCCCTTGCCATTGCCAGTCTACATTTTATATCCTCTCTACTTCGACCATTATCAGTTATTTTTCTCCCCAAATAGCAAAACTCATTTACTACCTTAAGTGTCTCATTACCTAATCTAAATCCCTCAGCATCTAATTCCCCCAGCATCACCCGCTTTAATTCGACTACATCCCATTATCCTCGCTTTACTTTTGTTGATGTTCATCTAATATCCTCCTTTCAAGACACTGTCCATTCCGTTCAGCTGCTCTTCCAGGTTCTTTTCTGTCTCTGACAGAATTATGTCATCGGCGAACCTCAAAGTTTTTATTTCTTCCCCATGGATTTTAATTCCCTTCCGAGTTTTTCTTTTGTTTCCTTTACTGCTTGCTCAATACACACATTGAATAACATCGGGGACAGGCTAAAACCCTGTCTCGCTCCCTTCCCAACCACTGCTTCCCTTTCTTGGCCCTCCACTCTTACAACTGCCATCTGGTTTCTTTACAAATTGTAAATAGCCTTTCGCTCCCTGTATTTTACCCCTGCCAGCTTCATAATTTGAAAGAGAGTATTCCACTCAACATTGTCAAAAGCTTTCCTTAAGTCTACAAGTGCTAGAAACGTCGGTTTGCCTCTCCTTAATCTATTTTCTAAGATAAGTCGTAGGGTCAGTATTGCCTCCCGCGTTCCAATATTTCTACGGAATCCAAACATCTTCCCTGAGGTCGGCTTCTACCAGTTTTTCCATTCGTCTGTAAAGAATTCGTGTTAGTATTTTGCAGCCCTGGCTTATTAAACTGATTGTTCGGTAATTTTCACATCTGCCAACACGATTCCCTTGTGATTGGAATTACTATATTCTCCTGGAAGTCTGAGGGTATTTCGCCTGTCACATACATCTTGCTCACCAGATGGTAGAGGTTTGTCAGGACTGGCTCTCCCAAGGCCGTCAGTAGTTCCAATGGAATGTTGTCTACTCCCGGGGCCTTGTTTCGACTTAGGTCTTTCACTGCTCTGACAAACTCTTCATGCAGTATCATATCTCCCATTTCATCTTCATCTACATCCTCTTCCATTTCCATAATATTGTCCTCAAGTACATCGCCCTTGTATAGACCCTCTATATACTCCATCTATCTTTCTGTTTTCTCTTCTTTGCTTGGATCTGGGTTTCCATCTGATCTCTTGATATTTAAGTAAGTGGTTCTCTTTTCTCCAAAGATCTCTTTATTTTTCCTGTAGGCAGTATCTATCTTACCCCTAGTGATATACGCCTCTACATCCTTACATTTGTCTTCTAGCCACCCATGCCTAGGCATTTTGCACTTCCTGTCGATCTCATTTTACGATGTTTGTATTCCTTTTTGACTGCTTCATTTAATGCTTATTTGTATTTTCTCCTTTTAACCAAAAATACAATCGCAACTGTTATGTTACTGCGACCAGCGGCCTTGGTTGTACAGGTGCTCACAAGCGTCAGTAATGATATCCATATTATTAACTATACAAGCCTTACAAATCAAGGTATAGCAGTACGTCTGAATGAAGTGGTTTTTGTACACAAACACCGCTACATTGAATATAGATGGTGATTGCCGGAGTGCATATTAACAGACCGAAAGTGCGATTGCACGTTACCGATGGTGTAGCTTCATAATAAAATAACCAAATTTAGAAAGTGATTCCGTTAAGAAATGTGGTATGTAGCCGTTAAGTGCAGCTCTGTCATGCCGCCACTCGATATTTCTCCAGTATTTGAAATTCATTCTATCTCTATGTCACGTCAGATATTCTGCAATATATCCACTGGGTTATAGATGACGGCTGATTAATAATGATCACATACAGTAGATGGTGTGTTGATTGAGGTCGTAAGAAATGCACACAAACTTTTCAGATCTCTAGTGTTACGGTTTGTGGTAGAAATTCTGTTTGCGATTTGGAATCAAGTCTTTCCGTTCAAGCACATATCTGCGTTGCATCTTATGGAGAAGTCCTTTAATGATTACAGGCACTAGTGAATCATATTTCTCGCACTCTCATATCTCGAAATGAGTCACCTCTTTTCGAACCTATCTGCTACAGTAATATTCCAACGTGGTTTTAGATAATACCTATGCATCTTGCAACTGATTCGCAGACTCTGCCCTACCATCCCTGCAGCTTTATGCATGTGATCATTCCAACTGGGGAACTGTGCAAATTCGGATAGACCTATATCTACTACATTCTGCAATCCTTGTAGAAACAGGCTACGCTGAGTTAGTGCGACAGGACCGTGTTTTGACCATTCGATGGAAATGGGAACATGTTATCGGAGCTCCGCCAACCATATATGATTTGTAAGGTGAGTGCCAAACGAAACCCGCTCCTGCAACACATTAATATAAAGACAGTACAAACAGTTACGATGGTGTTTCTTATCGGGAAAATTAGAAAGACTCAACATCATACAGGTACTGCAATGTGAAGCCGATCTGCATCCCTCAGGGTGCATTCACGTCTATCACTCCGATATTCTGTCATCGTTATGCTGTACCATCCAACAAAGAAAATTTGCGATCGATATAAGCTCCAGTAACTTCATCCGATAGGGAGCTCGATAAGATTTTTTACTGAAACATCAAACACAAAAACTGCCTGAATGCCGGCATCGAGCACATGTGGCGATCATATTAAATATACAGGTATTGATCCATCGGAGCTGACGGCCAATGACTGAAGTCTCTTGAACAGACCAGTGTAAAGTGTCATCTCCTGTACTGTAGGAGGATGACTGTATCCCGCAGACAATACTACCAGTCGCAAGAGAAGCTCCTTGTGACTCTGTGTCGTTGTTTGAAACATGTTTCTTTTTTGCTGTAACACGCCTTGTACACTGCCATACATTTTGTTTTTTCCGCCGTGACTTCGAGGTCTGTGTCAGATTCTAAACCGACATTAACATGTTGTGATCCATTGCCTCTCACAGAAAACTAGACACCATACAGTGTAAATCACGTTGTTGCTGCTGCTAATACAACACAGACACACACACAGACACACACACACACGCACTTTAAATAAAAGACAGTCACAACACAAGGAAGCTGGAAGAGTTTTGTTGTGTTGTGGAGCGTTCCCAAACTACTGTCCAAACGTGCTTGACGGTCTCTATATTTAAACTCATCTTTCACAGTGATGGGGTAGCTGATTTCTCTGTGTTTCGTGTGATTTATTCTTCATATGGCAGCCATGAAAGCGAACACTGGTTTGGTGCTAGCCAGCCCCAGAATGTGTTGCCCATTCACAAAGACTCTTTCTCCATCTCAAACAAGCGATGTCAGTCATTATGTGGAAGTCAACAGCGCACCAGAAAATGGATGGAATGGGAAAGACACCGTCAGTATACTGTAATAATAAACATAAGAGTTGTTCAACACCGACAATCGATGGACAGCATGCTTGTCCTTCTAATAATTTCCGGGTATGCAGCCGGATCCCGTCGACATTCTGCCACGATATTTCGGCCCAGAGACGTCCGGCCATCATCAGGTGAGTACACAACTACTGAAGAGCCCAGGTGCAGTCGCGGTATTTATGCCGAATCTCGCGCATGTGAAATGTACTGGCATCCTACAGCGCATGCGTCAGGTGTTGACATGCGCAGCATAGCCGAGTTGTACGTGCTGCCCTCGGTGGTGGAAATAAAGGTTCATCTAGTCATTGAGTATCGAATGACACTGTCGATTCCTCTGTGATTGTATAATTTTAATAACAGGATTCCAATTTTTATCCAGCTGAAAGCCGTTGTCACGATTTATAAGATTATTGGCAAGACGTATTTCCACTGATTCCTTGATTACGGAATCCCAAAAACCGGAAACCGGGGATAAAATTTTTGTTACATTGTATTCCATTGAATGTCCCAAGGAAATACAGTGCTCTGCTACTGCCGATTTTGACGGTTGCCGCAGACGGGTGTATCTTTCATGTTCTATACATCGTTCATGGACAGTTCTTGTCGTCTGGCCAATATATGCAGCGCCACATTCACAGGGAATTTTGTAGACGCCTGCCTTCTTCAGTTGTAAATCGTCTTTAACGGATCCAACCAGGGCCCGGTTCTTTGCTGGTGGACGAAAGATAACCTTGATTTTATTTTTCTTCAGTAATCGGCCTATTTTCGACGACACATTCCCGGCGTATGGAAGGAACGCAGTTGATTTAAAGTCATCATCTGCGTCCTCAGTGCGTTGCTTCTTGTTATGATAGTTGCGCATGGCCTTCCTTATTTGGCGAGAAGTGTAGCCATTCTCTTTGAAAACCTTCTCCAAGTGTTCTAATTCTGCGTGGAGGTTTTCATCATCCGATATTATATGCGCTCGATGTATTAAGGTACTGAGAACACCGGCTGTTTGTGCTGGGTGATAGCAGCTTGACGCCTGGAGATACAGATCTGTGTGAGTCGCTTTCCTGTACACAGAATGTCCTAATGACCCATCATTTTTACGGCGTACTAGCACGTCTAGAAATGGTAAAGTGCCCTCTTTTTCAATCTCCATCGTAAATTTGATGTTCTCATGTAATGAGTTTAAGTGATGAAGGAATTTCTCCAGTTCCTGTCTGCCATGAGGCCATACAGCAAAAGTATCAGCTACGTACCGCCAGAAGACCGTAGGCTTTAAAACAGCAGACTCAAGTGCTTTCTCCTCAAAGTCCTCCATAAAGAGATTAGCTACCACAGGCGACAAAGGGCTCCCCATGGCGACGCCGTCTGTTTGTTCAAAGAATTCGTCATTGAATAAAAAGTACGTTGAGGAGAGTATATGTTCAAACAAGGCCGTCATTTCCGCACTGAATAAGTTACCAATAAGATGTAATGATTCCATTAAAGGCACTTTGGTAAAAAGTGAGACCACATCAAAGCTGACTAATAAATCCGAGCTGCTAAGCTTAACTTCCTTCAAGCGACTGACAAAATCCTCGGAATTACGTATATGGTGGCAACACTTACCCACATACGGCTTTAGTAACGAGGCCAGATATTTTGCTGTAGAATAGGTCGCAGCACCAATATTACTCACTATTAATCGTAGTATCCCCGGTTTCCGGTTTTTGGGATTCCGTAATCAAGGAATCAGTGCAAATACGTCTTGCCAATAATCTTATAAATCGTGACAACGGCTTTCAGCTGGATAAAAATTGGAATCCTGTTATTAAAATTATACAATCACAGCGGAATCGACAGTGTCATTCGATACTCAATGACTAGATGAACCTTTATTTCCACCACCGAGGGCAGCACGTACAACTCGGCTATGCTGCGCATGTCAACACCTGACGCATGCGCTGTAGGATGCCAGTACATTTCACATGCGCGAGATTCGGCATAAATACCGCGACTGCACCTGGGCTCTTCAGTAGTTGTGTACTCACCTGATGATGGCCGGACGTCTCTGGGCCGAAATATCGTGGCAGAATGTCGACGGGATCCGGCTGCATACCCGGAAATTATTAGAAGAAGAAATACGCCGGGAAAATTTCAGAAGTCACAGCATGCTTGTCAGTTTCACTATCATCGCTAAACTGGCCCTCCTCCACTTTGCGAGTACTATTGCAAATGTAGATAGATGGCTGTATAGTACGTCCATTCACTGTTATTTCTCGATTATATACATTGTCAAAATATACCAGACAGTGATCTACATATTTCTAGAACCTCGAGCATAATGCGTAATTTACGATCTTTCTCTATGCGGATGGGAGTCACAGGGCATTCTTGCATTCTTAGGATAAAGTTAGAGACGGCCTGCAGCTCTGTTACCGATTTAATCTGCAGCTGACCAGGAGTGGAATGCTACATTCTGAGTCTTTGAATGAATGGACTGTGCTAAGTCCATAACTGCTGTTCCGCACACAAGATTTCTCCAGATACGCGAATGTCAAGGAGGTTAGCACCTCTTATCGGTGTATAGTAGTAGATATGAAAGTGTTGTGATGTAATAGCAGACTGTTAAGAAGAACAAGGGACGGGTGATTTTTATTCATGCCGGAGCTCCAGACAGATGGGGTTCGAAGCATTTTACTTAAATCAACTATGCTATCAATTCTAAAATTATTTCTTAATGTCTAGGATCGATGCCAGAAAGGTATTGGTAAGAGAGAACATAAAACACACACTCCTCAGGCTACACCGTTCCGCACTTAAAACAAGCTATAACGTTAGATCATTGCAGTTTCCAACCTATTAGTCATGTGGAATGCAACGCTGTTAATATTTCGGTGTAAGGAATATGTTTCCAGCGCATGAAATACATCATTCCTGCAGGTTTCTCTACAATAAACAACGGAAGCCAACAGTAAACTGAAAAAAACTACTTCCTTAAAACATCGATCTTTGTGATACATACGTAATATAGCGTCCACTGTTCACATCCGATCACGGTTCAGAAATTATACTATGCTTGCATCGGTCATATATAAAACGATCATTAGTAACGGAGAATACCTCTTACAAGGAAACAGATAAACGAATAGCATCGGTGTTACACATGTGAAATTACACTTCATGCCGCCACGAACTCTGTAAATAGGACATCTGTCAAGCAGATGTGTACATGGGGATTGCAGTGCATCAAAAACACGTGTCTCTAACTTAGAATCACCTTAGTTATGAAACTGGAGCCTCGATTTTATGCTCAAGATGCGACAGGGGAATGGAGAACTTCGCATAAATCTTTGTTCGTTTAGAGGAATGAGTCGAAACATTATGGTCACGTTTCATCACACATGAGATGGAATTCGTCTGACGACGGAGAGATTTGCTGTTCCGATCGCAAGTAGACAGTGCTCTAAGTCACACACAGAACGGGCAGTTGTACACAAGTCGAACGCAGGCCATGTCACACAACTGATGCATCCTGACAGAACAATGGAAAAGTACGGTCAAATGACCTGCAGCAACATCTCCCTCTCTCACTAGAATGCATCATTAGTCTACCATGAAATCGTATCTCATCACAACTCCATCTAAACTGAACACTCCATTCACTTTCTGTCATCCTTTACTTCAGATGCCAGTAAGTTTAGAGGCAGACAGATCTATGTTTTCCTGGAAAGCGTCAACTACAGTAGTCAACTCGAATGTATCAGTGTTACCTCAAAAGACATGCACTAGAATGTTGCTTGACGGAAAAAATGACTGTTTTCCTAGCTCCCGTTGCTTCCATGTCAACGTTTTCCCGGATTTCTCTTGCTGTCATAACTTGTTCACATGTACTAGAATTGTTCTGCACCAACCAGAATGCACGCAAGTACTTCCAAATTTTCCTGCATTTCGGCGTATTTTCCCTCAATTTACACTTATTTTCCGTGATTTGTCGTAATTCTGTCGGTTTTATACCACTTCTACCCATGCGATCATGACATTACTTCTCGTTCCATGTTCTAAAATTGCTTGTAAAAGTTGTACTGCTGCCAATACCTACATCAAATGCACTATTTTTCAGGTCGGGCGGCGTAGTATAGCACTGTACTCTAATGCATCCAGTCGCCTCCACCCATATACACTCCTGGAAATTGAAATAAGAACACCGTGAATTCATTCTCCCAGGAAGGGGAAACATTATTGACACATTCCTGGGGTCAGATACATCACATGATCACACTGACAGAACCACAGGCACATAGACACAGGCAACAGAGCATGCACAATGTCGGCACTAATACAGTGTATATCCACCTTTCGCAGCAATGCAGGCTGCTATTCTCCCGTGGAGATCGTAGAGATGCTGGATATAGTCCTGTGGAACGGCTTGCCATGCCATTTCCACCTGGCGCCTCAGTTGGACCAGCGTTCGTGCTGGACGTGCAGACCGCGTGAGACGACGCTTCATCCAGTCCCAAACATGCTCAATGGGGGACAGATCCAGAGATCTTGCTGGCCAGGGTAGTTGACTTACACCTTCTAGAGCACGTTGGGTGGCACGGGATACATGCGGACGTGCATTGTCCTGTTGGAACAGCAAGTTCCCTTGCCGGTCTAGGAATGGTAGAACGATGGGTTCGATGACGGTTTGGATGTACCGTGCACTATTCAGTGTCCCCTCGACGATCACCAGTGGTGTACGGCCAGTGTAGGAGATCGCTCCCCACACCATGATGCCGGGTGTTGGCCCTGTGTGCCTCGGTCGTATGCAGTCCTGATTGTGGCGCTCACCTGCACGGCGCCAAACACGCATACGACCATCATTGGCACCAAGGCAGAAGCGACTCTCATCGCTGAAGACGACACGTCTCCATTCGTCCCTCAATTCACGCCTGTCGCGACACCAATGGAGGCGGGCTGCACGATGTTGGGGCGTGAGCGGAAGACGGACTAACGGTGTGCGGGACCGTAGCCCAGCTTCATGGAGACGGTTGCGAATGGTCCTCGCCGATACCCCAGGAGCAACAGTGTCCCTAATTTGCTGGGAAGTGGCGGTGCGGTCCCCTGCGGCACTGCGTAGGATCCTACGGTCTTGGCGAGCATCCGTGCGTCGCTGCGGTCCGGTCCCAGGGCACGTGCACGTGCACGTGCATCTTCCGCCGACCACTGGCGACAACATCGATGTATTGTGGAGACCTCACGCCCCACATGTTGAGCAATTCGGCGGTACGTCCACCCGGCCTCCCGCATGCCCACTATACGCCATCGCTCAAAGTCCGTCAACTGCACATACGGTTCACGTCCACGCTGTCGCGGCATGCTACCAGTGTGTTAAGGACTGCGATGGAGCTCCGTATGCCACGGCAAACTGGCTGACACTGACGGTGGCGGTGCACAAATGCTGCGCAGCTAGCGCCATGCGACGGCCAACACCGCGGTTCCTGGTGTGTCCGCTGTGCCGTGCGTGTGATCATTGCTTGTACAGCCCTCTCGCAGTGTCCGGAGCAAGTATGGTGGGTCTGACACACCGGTGTCAATGTGTTCTTTTTTCCATTTCCAGGAGTGTATTCTACATTGGCATTGCATTTGCAACTAGTAGCTATATCAGCTCAAATTGTTTAAATGAACACTACTTCGAATATAGAGAGTGACGTCCATCGTATCCATCAGCCCAGCGTTGGCTGAGTCCTTTTCCCACCAATTCCAAGGAAGAGGTGGTGGTTGGACGACTTAGGTTAATGGAGGTAGAACAAGTGACCTATTTTCCTGTAACAATTTTCCCGCCAATTTCTTTGATTTGTGAAGGTAGCCCAAGTGACCTATTTTCCTGCCAAATTTGATCTTTCCACCATAACATCATTGCGATACTGCCACATTTATTCCAGCCATATTGGATGCGCCTTCTTCAATAAATTTGGCAACAATGCAGAGTTGGGTGACGCCGGCCTGCCCTACTACTAGCGATGATTTTCAGACAGTAAGTGATATGTTTATCAAGTTTGGTTGAATTCAGTGAAGGTGTTTAGCAGGGAATGTGGAACATACACACCAGTTCCAGTCATTCAACCTGGAAGGTGGTACACGGCTCGTGTTGTCTGTAGTGCAAACATGTAGTGCAACCGATACCGCGGTTCTATCGTATCCGCATTGTTACTTTGTGCTAAGAAGAGCTCTCAACAAGGGAAGTGTCCAGGCTTCTCGGAGTGAACCAAAGCGATGGTGTTCGGATTTGGAACAGATACAAAGAGACAGGAAGTGTCGATGTCATGCCTCGCTCAGGCCGCCCAAGGGCTACTGCTGTAATGGATGACCGCCAGATACAGGTTATGGCTCGGAGGAATCCTGACAGCAACGCCACCATAATTAATAATGCTGTTCGTGCAGCCACAGGACGTCGTGGTACAACTCAAAGTGTGCCCAAAAGGCTGCATGATGCGCAACTTCACTCTCAACGTCCATGGCGAGGACCATCTTTGCATCTGCGACACCATGCAGCGTGGTACAGATGGGCCCAACAACATGCCGAATGGGCCGCTCAGGACTGCATCACGTTCGCTTCACAGATGAGTGTCGCATATGCCTTCAACCAGACAATCGTCGTATTTGGACGCAGCCCGGTCAGGCTGAGCGCCTTACACACACTGCCCAGCGAGTGCAGCGCGGAGGAGGTTCCCTGCTGTTTTAGGGTGGCATTATGTGGGGAAGGCGTATGCCGCTAATAGTCATGAAAGGCGCCGTAACGGCTGTGCGATACGTGAATGGCATCCTCCGAGCGATAGTGCAACCATATCGGCAGCATAGTGGCGAGGCATTAGTCTTCATGGTGGACAATTCGCGCCCCATTCCTGCACATATTGTGAATGACTTTCTTCAGAATAACGACAGCGCTCGACTATTGTGGCCAGCATGTTCTCCAGACATTAATTCAATCAAACATGCCTGGGACAGATTGAACAGGGGTGTTTATAGACGACGTGGCCCACCAACCACTCTGCGGCTTCTAGACAGAATAGCCCCTGAGGAGTGGCATAAACCATACCAACAGTGCCTTGATGAACTTGTGGATAATATTCCACGACGAATACAGGCATGCATCAATGCAAGAGGACGTGCTACTGGGTATTAGAGGTACTAGCGTGTACAATAATCTGGACCACCACCTCTGAAGGTCTCGCTGTCAGGTGGTACAACATGCAGTGTGTGGTTTTCATTAGCAATAAATAGGGCGGAAACGATGTTTATGGTGATCTCTATTCCATATTTGATGTGTGTTTATACATTCATACATATCTACCTTTATTTTGAAAATATATATGGATGTGCATACTGACTGGACACAGAGCATTCCCTTTTGTCTTATACAGAACGTGTTCATGGATACTGATGCTGTTATTTATGTATTCTAGAGGCAGAACAACAAGACTAGCATATGTACAAAGGAGAAAATAAGAATTTTAATACAGCTGACTTGGGAATGTTTTCATTTTCGTAAAGGAAGGGTATGGTTTGCGAGCCAGATACAGCCGTCAACTCCCGCTGGAGAGCGCTACAGTCGCAGATCATAGTAACAAGCACGTTGCTTGTTAAGCTGGCATCTGTGTCTTTTGAGGTTTGATTTCCTGCCCTTGTCCACGTATACGTCAGCCGCCCCATCCCATGTGAGGATGACTGAATATCGTGTTCAGCCTAGAAGGGGTGCCAACTGGGCAGTCCGAGTATGTCGTCAAAATGCTCGAAGCTCACAGTATTATTGAAATGAGTCTGTTGGTTGAGTATGTAACTTGCACTAATGTTTGGTGACCAGTAAATACTGTAATGCTGTAGGTTAAAGCACGAAGATATCAAAAGCATAATTTTATGTTTATCAACACCATAGTGGTACCTGTCGGAGAATTAATCGTATAGCCAAGACAGACAAGAAATTATAGTATCGTTAACAATTTTCCGTATTTCTGTGAATGCGTTAGAAAAGATTGTCAATAAATCAGTTATACAGAAGTAACTCTTGATTGTGAAAAGCGTAAATAAATTACAGAACTCTTTGATACGACACGGAATGCAGTATATCGTCAAGTTTTATTCCCGCGCAACATGTTAGTTGCAGTCATGGACTGTGCGGCTGACACTCCCTCGGGCATGGGTGTGTGTGTGTGTCTGTCCTTAGGATAATTTAGGTTAAGTAGTGTGTAAACTTAGGGACTGATGACCTTAGCAGTTAAGTCCCATAACATTTCACACACATTTGAACATTTTTAATATGTGAGTTCCCGACGTTCCCGCTGGTTGATATGCACGAGTAAGTTATTAAAACAGTCATTATGGAGTCATATAACGGAGCAGAAACGTGCACAATGCTGTTCATAGTTTCATTAATACAAATCCACTTCTTCAGAGAGTTCAGGTCTAAATATCGCAATCCACCATCTCAAAGCCAAACAGTTATTAATTGGTCAATGGTTTCACCGAAACTGGCTGTATATCACATACGACGCAGGGTCGGGGTCGACCAGCAGTCTCCGACGCACCAATTGAAAAGGTTCGGCAGTCTTACATTCGTAGTCTGTTGGAGGTATTACGGAAACACCTTTCACTCAAACGCTAAATACAGGAACTGTTGCAAGTAAATTGACAACGAAATACGAGCTGTGTCTTGTGTAGAAATTTTTTAACAGAATGCAAACTGAAGATAATTATCTAAATGAAATTGTATTAAGTAACGAAGCCACCTTCCATAGCTACGGTAAAGGGAATCGCGGCATTATGTTCGAATATGGGGTAAGCAGAAAGCACGTCACGTAATCAAACATGTACGGAATTCGCCTAAGTTAAATGTTTTCTTGTGCTTTGCGGTATTTCCTTTTTTACCGAGTAAGGTGCAACTGTCGCAACGTACTTAGACGTGCTTCAAAATTAAGTGGTGTCTAAATTACAGCGGGTTCCCGGGTTTGATTCCCGGCGGGGTCAGGGATTTTCTCTGCCTCGTGATGACTGGGTGTTGTGTGCTGTCCATAGGTTACTTAGGTTTAAGTAGTTCTAAGTTCTATGGGACTGATGACCATAGATGTTAAGTCCCATAGTGATCAGAGCCACCTAAATTACAAACAGCGTAATTTCACAGATTTTTTTTCCAGCAAGATGGTACGCCACAAGATTATCATCAGTAGCTGTGTGCCGACTTGGATTGCCCAAGACTATCGTCTGATTTAACCCCAGTGGACTTCTATGTATGGGGTTACATTGAAGACAGAGTGTTTGTTCCTATGCTTCCGGGAAACTTCGACAAGCTAAGATATAACGCAATCTGTTGCCACGGTACGTAAAGACTTGCTCCACTGGATTTGGTAGGGAACCGATTACAGATGAGGCATCTTGTTAG
Organism: Schistocerca cancellata; assembly: GCF_023864275.1. Taxonomy (NCBI): domain Eukaryota; kingdom Metazoa; phylum Arthropoda; class Insecta; order Orthoptera; family Acrididae; genus Schistocerca; species Schistocerca cancellata. The sequence continues at coordinate 813,264,067 of NC_064630.1, forward strand.
TTCATGAAAGCGAGTGAGAAGAGTACTTAGACTGCCAAGGGCTGTTCACCTCAACCGCTGCACTCGCATCGCAAAGCGGTTATTCGTGTAGGCAGATTGCACTCCTCCAGCTGAAAGAAACCTTACTAGCTAATTTGGGTAAGCAGAAACATGAAAGGTGGACGGTGCCAGGAACTCGTGTTCAGTCAAACTCTCGGTAGAAAGGCTTCACCCTCGCGATACCAAGGGTATGACTAGGCGTGGGGTGCGGTACTTCCTGTCCACTTCGTCAAAATTTCGTAACTTAATCGGGTACATTGTATTTTAAACTCTCCAAAAAATATTTGTTGTTTTAAATGGTTTTTTATGTCGATTTGGTAACTATTTTAAATTTTCCAGTAAAACTTATCCCAAAAATGTAAATCTTTATGGTGAGTATGACTTTTCGCAAGAAATTATTGCTAAGTTTGCGCTAAAAGACATTTTCAGGTTCTGTATGATACTTATACATCTACCAATTTAAAAAGTACGTTTTTGGAAAAGTTAAAGATATTTCTGAAGTGATTTACCTAATTCACAATTAGAGGTTACTTTTGTATATCTAAATTGTGAAAGGTCTCTGTTGGATTCCTTTCATGTTTGATTTCTTAAATCTGTTGTCATTTACGGCATAAATTCCTCTTCTAAATTTACTGTGGCGTTTCTGACTATCTGGGAGGAGACTGAGTAGTGGAACGTGTTACTTTTACACGTAAACAAGAACGATCTGTCACACTACTACACTTTAAAACACAGTTTACATGTAATTCATGCCACACAGTCTCATACGAAACCTACATCCGCTTTCTTTTATATACTGTATATGATAAGATACTGTCATCCCCCTTCCCTTCTGTGTGAGAGGATGAATGAGCAAATGTATTTCTAGTTGCATGCTTGAGGGTATCAGACAAGCCTGTCTGCTAGAGAACAGTAGGACCAACTTCGGAACAGGTAGCTACGCTTTCTAAAAGCAGAGAGGTTTCTATCCTTAGTATGGTCCTGTCCGTCCCTTGTCATGTTGGTATAGGAAGCTGCCCCTCTGGCCACTTCCGTTTGTATTTGTGAGCCACCATCTGGAAGGGACCAGGTCAGTCTGTCCGTGGCGAGCGTCTGAAGTGGTAAGATCTCTGGCTAAGCGCGTGTCTGCTAAGTCCGTAGGACAATGGATTTCTTAAGTTCAGCCTAACTCAAAATTTAATCACCTTTATTTCAGGTTTAGCTCTAAAATATCTAATCTTATCTTAAATCGCAACGCAGTGTAATTCGAGTGTGAAGTTCAGAATATATTCCGGTAATTGCTTTGTCACCACTTTGTGAGTAAAGTGGAACCACGTGTTGATCAGTAACTCTAACTAGCATCATCAATCTTCAATGCGAATGTGCGTGAGATTATAACATCTCGTCTTGACAATATTGTAATTGTGTAAACCAAGTTGACCACGTGAAGCATGTGGTATAATCATCAAAGTAGCCCTCAGCTACTCTTTCCGGGAAGATTTCACAGGGAGTTAGTATGAATTTAGTATACAAGTGTGTGGTAATTACATGACGGACAGGAAGGTGCTACGAACGTAACTACTTTGGGTAAAAATTGAATCGGTTGGTTGTGGATAATTTCCTCTTGCATATGTTTCAACGTTCTTCGTGTGTTATTTCATGAATGCAGTGTTGTATGCAGTCTCCCAATCTTGGCTCCACATTTGATTTGTTCCGTAAGATTACAAACTCACATTTTCACAGTCCTAAATAAGGCACCAGCTTAGTTATGACTCACGTTTAATATGCTGAAATTTCAATGATCAATGTTAAAATAAATTTCCAAATATAAACTGATTTATTTCTTTTTATTTAAATTCTCTTTTATATATATACTCCTGGAAATGGAAAAAAGAACACATTGACACCGGTGTGTCAGACCCACCATACTTGCTCCGGACACTGCGAGAGGGCTGTACAAGCAATGATCACACGCACGGCACAGCGGACACACCAGGAACCGCGGTGTTGGCCGTCGAATGGCGCTAGCTGCGCAGCATTTGTGCACCGCCGCCGTCAGTGTCAGCCAGTTTGCCGTGGCATACGGAGCTCCATCGCAGTCTTTAACACTGGTAGCATGCCGCGACAGCGTGGACGTGAACCGTATGTGCAGTTGACGGACTTTGAGCGAGGGCGTATAGTGGGCATGCGGGAGGCCGGGTGGACGTACCACCGAATTGCTCAACACGTGGGGCGTGAGGTCTCCACAGTACATCGATGTTGTCGCCAGTGGTCGGCGGAAGGTGCACGTGCTCGTCGACCTGGGACCGGACCGCAGCGACGCACGGATGCACGCCAAGACCGTAGGATCCTACGCAGTGCCGTAGGGGACCGCACCGCCACTTCCCAGCAAATTAGGGACACTTACTCCTGGGGTATCGGCGAGGACCATTCGCAACCGTCTCCAAGAAGCTGGTCTACGGTCCCGCACACCGTTAGGCCGTCTTCCGCTCACGCCCCAACATCGTGCAGCCCGCCTCCAGTGGTGTCGCGACAGGCGTGAATGGAGGGACGAATGGAGACGTGTCGTCTTCAGCGATGAGAGTCGCTTCTGCCTTGGTGCCAATGATGGTCGTATGCGTGTTTGGCGCCGTGCAGGTGAGCGCCACAATCAGGACTGCATACGACCGAGGCACACAGGGCCAACACCCGGCATCATGGTGTGGGGAGCGATCTCCTACACTGGCCGTACACCACTGGTGATCGTCGAGGGTACACTGAATAGTGCACGGTACATCCAAACCGTCATCGAACCCATAGTTCTACCATTCCTAGACCGGCAAGGGAACTTGCTGTTCCAACAGGACAATGCACGTCCGCATGTATCCCGTGCCACCCAACGTGCTCTAGAAGGTGTAAGTCAACTACCCTGGCCAGCAAGATCTCCGGATCTGTCCCCCATTGAGCATGTTTGGGACTGGATCAAGCGTCGTCTCACGCGGTATGCACGTCCAGCACGAACGCTGGTCAAACTGCGGCGCCAGGTGGAAATGGCATGACAAGCCGTTCCACAGGACTACATCCAGCGTCTCCACGATCGTCTCCATGGGAGAATAGCAGCCTGCATTGCTGCGAAAGGTGGATATACACTGTACTATTGCCGACATTGTGCGTGGTCTGTTGCCTGTGTCTATCTGCCTGTGGTTCTGTCAGTGTGATCATGTGATGTATCTGACCCCAGGAATGTGTCAATAAAGTTTCCCCTTCCTGGGACAATGAATTCACGGTGTTCTTATTTCAATTTCCAGGAGTATATATATATATATATATATATATATATATATATATATATATATATATATCACTGGTTGTCGTATGACTATTAAAAAATTATAATTAATGTTAGTCTGGTTGGGAATTTGGTAAGCCATCCTGGATACCTGGTGAAACAGTTGCGCAGTAATGCAAGGTTAACTTCCCCAGACAGCTCACAGCTTTTAACCCGCTTTTATTGTCTATCAGTACCGCTTTCATAGCAAATTAAAGCAACAACGTTACAATTGGATGTAACGTTAGTAATGCTACTCGCTGCGCGCTGAAAATGTTAGGTCGCCCCTGTGTGGGCAACGAGACGGCACCAGTGGTGATTAGAGAGTAACGGTGAGGGCCCTGTGCCCCTTCGACACACGCAGCACGCAGCCCGCAGCACGCAGCAGCACAGCGGCGGCCGCACAAACACGTACCTGCGCGCGGCCGCAGGTGGGGCGCGGCGCTGTCTGCGGTTACAGTGCGGGCCGGACCCGTGACGTCACACGCCACCCGCCGAGCCGCTCACAGACGGGGCCGGCCGCGCCGCAGGCCGCGTACACAGCGCGCTAATGCCGGTCCGATGTCACACGGCCGCGGCCGCGCCGGCCTCCGGGGACCGGCGCGGGATAATCCGGAGATGGGGCAGCGACTACCGCCGCCGTGCGGCGACCGCTGTCCCGACTGCCGGCATTGTCGGGCACGACAGCGAGGCGGCGCAGAAGTATTGCTTTCTCTTGGAATGAGGCCTAAAGCCGTCGGCACACGGACCGTGCTGTCGAACGTTAACGTTGAGCGTGCCAGGTTCAACGTGCTGCTGAACGCTCAGGAACGATGTGACTTGTGCATACGGTACGTGGACCCCGATGTGGTATACGCGATCGCAACGCACTCCAGCGGCAGTTGAGGGATGTTTCTAATTCGTAAATCACACTGCTTACTCAACGGGCGCGCGTAAAATTCCCACGTTAGCTCTATTAAAACGCACATTTCCTCCATCGTCCACGAAAAGGAAAGTACCATGTCCAGTCAATAAGGACGCAGGGTTGTAAAAGTTGCTTTACAAACAGTGCGGTGCAAATTTGGAATACTTCTCCGCATAAGATAAACATTATTTCGTAATTCCCACATTTTAGTAAAACCCCAAGGTCAGTCTTACTTGATCACTGTTCCTACCCAGTAGCAGAATCTTTGCAACATGTGAATTACGAAGCGTAAAAGAAAACGGAGCAAAATATCTTTATGCAAGTAGCGCAAGCTGTCCTGTAGATTAAGCCAATCGAACAAAGTCACCCCTCAAAAAAAGGTGAACTTATATTTACGTAACATCAAATATTATAGTATATGCTTATATTAAACTAATAATAAAGTATCAGAACCTAATAAAAACAAGAATGTTAGGAAAAAATTGGAAGTGGCAAGATGCGAACCACTGCCCTATCTCACAGTTCAGTACAGTGATGCTCGCCATTGCGCTAAACCAACAACCCAGTAATGCAAGGTTAACTTCCCCAGACAGCTCACAGCTTTTAACCCGCTTTTATTGTCTATCAGTACCGCTTTCATAGCAAATTAAAGCAACAACGTTACAATTGGATGTAACGTTAGTAATGCTACTCGCTGCGCGCTGAAAATGTTAGGTCGCCCCTGTGTGGGCAACGAGACGGCACCAGTGGTATCTAATCATATTATTTTACCACTTGCTAAAAAACCTTACTCATAGCTGTGTTACTAATTGAAATTTAATTATAACAAATTGACCAAGAACAATGCGTTTTGGGTGGATCTTCAGTGTGTCGTTGCCTTCAAATAGCTTACTCTCATAACACGCAAGTTACAATAATTCTTTTGCCACGAGTATGATATTTCTCATTATTTTATTGGAACGAATCACACAGATACCAACGGGCTTTCCAGTGATTCTCAATTTGCTGGTGCTCAGAAACGGCATATACACATATAGGCCCTAAATGAATGCCAATATGGCGCCTTACAACTCTGTATTGAAGGGAGACGGCGTGCGTGTGACGTAGCGGCGTTGTGCCATCTCATTGGTCAACGCTCAGGCGCACGCTCAAAATATCTGACGTGCCAGGTATATCGGAAAGTCTCCCGAACGTGCTATTCCACGCTATGACGTCAGAAACTCGGCACGCTCAACGCTCAACGTTCGGATGCACGGTCCGTGTGCCGACGGCTTAAGGACGCAGTCACGAGTAGAGTCGTAAGTGGTACTCCAGCTTCGGTACTAAATTTGTTACAGCAACCGTTTATTCCTCAATTTACTTGAAAAAAAAAAAAAGGTTGCGACAACGTTTAACAAGAGATAAGTTTCCATGGTGCTGAATGTGATAATTCACGGTAAATGATGACAGCCAAAACAGTTGCAGGATAAAGATTTTTTTTAAATTCTTGACCAAGCTTTCGGTATATATAGATATACCTTCACCATAAGTAAAATATCCTGAACAGGAAGACACTTTGTAAAACGACTTTTTTTTAAAAATGATAATACCAAAATGTTTATATGTGTTTGGAGAGAGAGAGATTGATTTTTGATTGAGATTTTTACTTTAAGTCGTAACAGGTACCTGAATTTTCGTTGCTGCCTCCTTGAATGATCAGCTTCTGCACCACTTGTTGACGTATTGCAACTTGGAAGACGTTATTGTTCTTTAAGGTTTAAAATACGATTCTGTTAGTTACTTGGCCGTATTGCGGATATCTTTGGGCCCAAGTTTTCGCAGCTTTTCGAACCTAACGGACCTCTGTTGTCACTAAGAAAGATCAAACAGCAATCAGCTTTTCGTGAGAAAAGGAGATTGCTTAGCACACAAACTTCCTTCAAACTACACGTCCTGCAACATCAAAATTTGTCAGTGAACTTCAGCACCATACTAATGCACAAGAATACAATCCAGTTAAATTCTGTCGATTGATAGACGGCAACGACAATGAGGTTCACCTCCTTTTCCAAAAATAAGATATTTCTATTCTTCACTTCCAGAAAATTTGTATACATAAATGTTTTTCACCTCTTACACATACTTCACTCGATTTTATCACTAAAATATCAATTTTTATTAAATATAACAATACGTTCTGACCGACGGCCTAGCAACACGTCCTCTTTCCACAAGATACAAATTAACAGTCTTTTTTTTAATACAATCGATTTTTATTTACTTAAGAGTCCATACTCAACGATTCTCTAATACTATCGTTGCTGGGATTGCGCGCTAAAGAGTTTCTTGCTGTCCAGCTGCGCTTCACTTGAAGTACTTTTTGAATCGCATTTACGTTTTCGGTATTTACATACATTATTCAGCTTCTCAGAATAAAATCAGGCACAAATTAGTTAAGGAAAAAAAGCAGTGAGGCGCACATAATATTACAACTTTCATTAGCAAAAACTTAGCATCGGAAATGAGAAAGAAAGAAACACTATAGCTTAACTAACCCTAAAATTACCAGAGTATTACAGGTACAAAAACTTTTAGTGGCTTACTAAAATTACATCCTGCAATGGCGATTAATAAACCTTGATTAAGAATTTTAATAAATCTTTATCCTGCAACTGTTTTGGCTGTCATCATTTAACGTGAAGAATTTCAACAGCTGCTGTTTCAGCCATGTTTAAAATCTTGGAATGTGATAATGCTAGAGTTTAAAACTACCGTTGGCTAACATAGACGATCATAAGTATTCCTAAACTAGGGAGTTTTCCTAGTAACTAGGGTCAGTTTACGTCGTACCCACGGTACCTGTACATTAGGCGTCTTTCATGCCTATCAGGTGTTACCTATTAAGGATTAGCTTGTTTGCATGAGCGATAAAGTGTCTTAATAGTTTACTCTAAAAACAGGAAGTGGTGAACAGTATAGAAACTGAGTGAGGATATATGAAGTGCCAGGTAACCTACAGAACATTTTTGTTCTACCTAGTTATCCTCTAGTGTTTATAGAATAGATAGTTATCCACTAGTGTTTATAGTAAAATTGAAACTGTCAGTGTTTAACTCTGGTTTAATTCGAAAATTATTTATATGTGACATGCAACATAGGAATGTTGTAGCAAAAATAAAACGAACAGTACAGCAATTTGCTCAACAAAATGGGAAAGTAAAACAGCATAGCAAAAATATATCGAATACCGCTTCAGTACTTCGAAAAACTTATATAATATATGTTGCTGTTATTCACAAACAAATTTCGCATTTATTAGTAACAACTGGAAGCTGTTGACACATTTTTTGTGTTTTTGCGTGTGAACTGTACTTCCATCAAAATTAATTGCTTTTGTTAAATATAACTAACTTTTATTACTTATAAAATGCAGTTTATATTTTTGTAATGATATATATTACATACTGGACTAACATTGAATGATGTGCGGTTCTAATTACGAGCAAAACAAACAACCAAAAAAAAGAAAAAAGAAAGAAAAAGAGAAGCCGTCGGCTCCCAGTTTCTCTTTAACGCATTCATTTATGTTCATTTCCCTACAAATGGTACCAATACTACCAGTAATCATACAACCGTAGGTTTGGTAAAGCGTAATTCTTCATATTGTCCGCTAACTGGCAAAGGGATCGGAGCGACCCCTCACAGACTGGTGACGTCGGAGGCCAGTAAATCGATCCTCTTCTGCCAATCGGGCGACATAGAAATGTGTGGTTGCAAAGCCTTCCTAATCATCGAGGCACTGTGAGAAGAGGCAGCAGGCTGATGCCAGTTGGCAGTTCTTGGACCTGTGGAAATGCAAAGTCTTCCAACACGCCCAGATTAGCTGTCAAGTTTATTGCCTCCTCTGCAAAGAAATCCGGTACACCTACTCGGTCGCGAAGCACACCACATTCTTTCTTTACGGTTGGACACTCAGCATTGCCATGGGCGCGATCCACTCCACGATGTCCTCATTACACAGCGGCCCAGGTGCCAGAGCAGCTGCAGACGGTATACCCGAAACGCGGTCCTGTGCAACGTACCTCACCCACCAGGATAATGTTTGTAGCTGCATGAGCTGCTGCCGAATAAGTCGACACCACTGTGGCTGCTGTCGCCCCACCATCTCTGCCGCCGCCACGGCACCGCTCTGCCGGCCATAGGCTTCCATCACTTCAGCTACACTTCACCAGGCCATTATGACGTCCCCAACTGGGTTGGGGGTCACATCCCTCACCACTGCCTCACATGTGCCCTCACTCCAGCGACCCAAGGTAGGCATCCGTCCCACTAGCTAAATGCTACCCAGTCATTAGGACGTCGCCGCCAACTGGGTCTGGGCTAGAAGTTGACAAAATACCCTGTTCCCCCACGTGGCAGCTCTCACCCCAGCCGTGATACCCCTCCTGGTATAACTGCATCTGCTCCTTCTTGTCTTAACCACGCCACGTATCTCATTGCGCAACCGTGCAGCTGGCCTCACTCGCAGAATGGTCGCAGTCCTCAGCTGGTAGTCATAGTGCGGGTAATAGTGATCCTAGGCTAGTGGCTGTTCCCTCTCCTGCCTTATTAAAGATGGGCATCAGGTCAGTCAAATTATGAGATGATAGACGATTCGTTTGAGGAGTGCAACTTGTTTTCTCACATAAAGAACCCAGCAGGAGGGCACAAAACTGTTTTCTGAAAACAGGCCTTTCTGTTCTGGAAGTTCAGCTCCTCAAAATCGTTAATGAACCATGGCACCTCACAATTAAGTGCAGGACTGTGCTGATTGTGAACGCATGCATCCTCCCAAACAAGCTAAGTGGTTTCACAATCTTGAGTGCTATATAGGCCAAGTTTTCTGATATGGAGGTTAGAGGAGTAGGTAAAGTACGCAGCCATGGACTACGCCTCGACACCCACACACATGTCTGCTTTGGTGATAGGGGGTTCCAGCTGTATCGAGGATATAACTTGAAAGAAAGCATGTTTTAATATCCAAAATGAAAAAGATGCCTATTGATTTGGATGGTCAATTTTGGTTTGTGGGAAAAATTACTAGAAATATCCACAGCACGGAGATATCGACATGTGTGGGTTTTATAATTCTGACAGTAATGAGTTCCCCATTAAGATTTAGGGCTTTCGTAAATTTGAGGCACAGATTATCAGAATTTCGATTTATGTTTATGGCCTGAAAGAGAACAAGTCGTATAAAGAGGGTCAGACCCTTTCACTTCTCTGAATTTGCAGGGTAGCATAAGCTGCATGTGAACATGCAGCTATTTTCCAAAGGAGACGATTATCACTGCGTTTCAATCAGAGATATGTCCCGACTCCTTTCATCCCAAATGCGTAAATACAAGGGTAAAAGTGTAAAAAGAATATTTGCTTAAGGTGTCTCAGTGCATTTTATTTTTCAAGCGACGTATTAGCAAAGCGAATTGTGAATTACTTTACCAGGAAACCAGTAAGTGTTGCCATGCTCCCTGAGGTTTTCATGCTTGAATTTCGTAAATGGCGGCCCAGTTACATGTATGCTGTGGCCCGCTCAAGCCGATGCATCAACGCCACTACAAAAGTGTACATATGAGTGTATCGTAAAATAACAACTTTATTGACAAATACAGCAACCATAGGTATCTTCACATGATTAAAGTTTGTATTTTTCTGTACACGGGACTATAATTTCCACTGTTCAGTTATCAGGTCAAATGGTCTGAAACTTGAGTCCTATTTAAATAATTTGAGATCATCAGATTCATTGAAGCGCGACCTCGTTTAGCAGGGAATAAACAGTTAAATGAAGTTACCCAATACAAATTTTGTTTTACTGTTACTGGCGGTGTGACGCTACTTTTCGCCTTTAAAACTTAGCTGCCTGTTCCAAGGACAGTCTGCTAGCCTGTTAGGAACTGTTAGAAAAGCTGAAAGACTAAACAACTTTTGCGTATTGGTATACCAATGTAACACCTAAACAGCGAAAAAAAACTGGATAAACGCCACTGTAATGTTTATACATCCTAACTGTTCTTAACAGAACATTTGAGTGCCGCTGATTGAAAAAATGTCACATCGTCCCTTAGTCGCACTGTTTCCCTTAAAAGGTTTTCCTTCGAGTCTTTAGTTCCTCTGGATCTGTTAATATTAGTGACTGGTCTACAGGGTTTCTAAGACAATTATTCATAGTAAGTGTGCAAGCAGATTTTCGTCGCTGTTGTCATAAGGCAAAATCTTCTGGATTGTTAGGCTGCATCAAGTTCCTCTACAGAGTCCTTTTCAACCGTCGACCATTAGGTAAATCTGGTGAGGTCCCATTCAGGATCTTCTGTTGCTCCCTGGCTATCTGAGCACAGCCAAAGGCTCAACTTAACTTTGGGAGTTTCCCGCGCTTGTCCTACGAAAGTGAGTTTCCTGGGTGAACTTTTTTGGCTCCTGTTAGCAGACTAATTCAGAATCAAGCATTGTTCAATACATGGTCCTCGGATGCAAAACAGTTTGGAATCAGAAATGAATTTCCTAGAAGAGACACTGAAAGCCTTCGCCTATCGAGGTTTGTCCACAGATAGGGCTTTCAAATTAAATATGATTAATTATGCGAATAAGGAGGACGGGGAACCACCTCCTCACTCAGTTACGTTACCGTTCGTTTCTGTTGTTATTGTGCGCATAAACAGAGTTATTCGAAATAATAGCACTGACACCATGTTTTTTAGCCAGAACAAGATTAAAGACGTGGCCTGACCCAAAACGTGAGCACCTGACCACCTTCAAACTGCGGGAGTGACTCGAAGTTTCTGGAGTGACAGACATGTGGCTGTGACAAACTGTGAAACTGGAAGGACAGTTAAGGAACGTATTAAGAAGGAAAAAGGCCACACGCTGTTAAAACAAATTGAGGAACCTTGTAGTAGTGTAACATCGGGAGAATTTTAGCGAGGATATACACGCTCCAGTGACATTAATGTGACCACTCGTCAATTTGGCAGCGAAGATGTGCTGGAAGAGAGGCAACAAAGTTACCGACAAGGATGTGAAACTGTGCCGACATCAATATTGTGGTCAGCTGCGCTAGGTTTCTTGGTTGAGCATCCATGGCATGGACAGACCGATCGAGGTGATCACAAAGTTTATCGATGACTTTTAAATCTGGGGAGTCTGGTGGCCAGGGGAGTACGGTAAACATTCTGCTGCTCTTCTAACCACGCACGTACTCTGCGAGCTGTGCGGAACCTTGCATTGTACTGCTGGTAGATATATTGCTTAGGCAGATGCTAACAGGATATAGATGCTTACATGTGTTGATAGATTGTGGCTTCCAGAATGACAAGATCAAAAATGGTTCAAATGGCTCTGAGCACTATGGGACTCAACTGCTGTGGTCATAAGTCCCCTAGAACGTAGAACTACTTAATCCTAACTAACCTAAGGACATCACACACATCCATGCCCGAGGCAGGATTCGAACCTGCGACCGTAGCGGTCGTGCAGTTCCAGACTGTAGCGCTCCTCCTACGGCCTGGACCATTCCGACGATTGTTGCAAGGCCTTAGACGCCTACAGCCATCTGTCTGACGGAGCACAAAATGTGATTAATAGAAAAGGCCACATTTCGATTGTTGCAAGGCCTTAGATCCCTACAGCCATCTGTCTGACGGAGCAGAAAATGTGATTAATTGAAAAGGCCACATGTCGATTGTTGCAAGGCCTTAGACGCCTACAGCCATCTGTCTGACGGAGCACAAAATGTGATCAATTGAAAAGGTCACATGTCGATTGTTGCAAGGCCTTAGACGCCTACAGCCATCTGTCTGACGGAGCACAAAATGTGATTAATTGAAAAGGCCACATATCGATTGTTGCAAGGCCTTAGATGCCTACAGCCATCTGTCTGACGGAGCACTAAATGTGATTAATCGAAAAGGCCACATGTCGATCGTTGCAAGGCCTTAGACGCCTACAGCCATCTGTCTGACGAAGCACAAAATGTGATTAACTGAAAAGGCTACATATCGCCACTCAAAGGACATCCATTTGCGGTACTGGCGTGCAGATTCCAACCTTTGTAGACGATGAACAGTGGTCAGTAAGGCTGCATGGGCGAGACAGGTGCTGCGGAGGCCCATACGCAGCCACATTCCCGGAACGTTCGTTGAGGAGACACTGTAAATAGGCCCGTGGTTAATCTCGGATGTTCATTGCTCTACAGTTGCACGTCCACTCGCCCGCACACATCTCCGCAGTTGTTGTTGACTCATGTCATGTAGGTCCATGGTGCATCACAGTTGCCTCTGCATCAGATTTCGATTCTGCCATTTTGCCATTCGAAGTGTATTTTATCAAGGTGGCACACGAACCGTTTACAAACATATTCGTTTCGGAAATGATACCACCCTGGCTCGAAAGACAAATTGCATAGTTTCCGCATTACAACAACGTCTGCACCATTCATCCACGTCTCACCGTAATGCTTCATGTACCCTCCGCTGTTAGTGCTGCCACTGCAGCCTCCGAGTGGCTGCTGTGCGTTGAGGTCGAACATAGGCGTCAGCCTCATTGATGTGACTGAACCAAGTAGATATCAACAACGTATGAGTGCTAGCAACGACTGCAGTGCTTATGGTAAGTGTGGTGTCACCGTCAGACACCACACTTGCTAGGTGGTAGCCTTTAAATCGGCCGCGGTCCGTTAGTATACGTCGGACCCGCGTGTCGCCACTATCAGTCATTGCAGACCGAGCGCCGCCACATGGCAGGTCTAGTCTAGAGAGACTCCCTAGCACTCGCCCCAGTTGTACAGTCGACTTTGCTAGCGATGGTTCACTGCCTATATACGCTCTCATTTGCAGAGACGATAGTTTAGCATAGCCTTCAGCTACGTCATTTGCTTCGACCTAGCAAGGCGCCGTATTCAGTAATTAGAATGAATTCTGAACAGACAATATTGTGAATCACGGAACCGTCAAGAGAGACGTTCCTTATTAATGGATTAAAGTTAAGTATCAAACTAATTACGTTCGCTTTCTGAATTCTAATTCCTTGTCATGTTCCAGACATCACGTCAGTATAGTTCTTCCCTCCTCACGCCAGCTTGCGTGAGCTAAAACGCGTGCATTTCGGCCTCTTCTAGTAACACGGTGTGGGCTCTTCTGCCAACCCAACAGTAAGGAAGTCCGAGAGGCTACTGAGATTTCTAAGAGCGAAAGTAATTTCATAAGAGATGCTGACTACAGGCTTTCAGCTTCGTCGCTTTCCATCATTAATAAGCAGGTATCTGCCCACTGTGCGCGAAGTATACTAGCAATTACCATCAAGCTACCTCTGCAGCATTGCTATAATATTTTGGTAAACAATCCGCCTCTCTTGCTCTCCATGTTTCTCTACCTATGCAGTGACATTCGGCCACCAATAGTAGCCGAAATAAACCACCCAATAACACCCCATCTTCAGAAGAAGCGCGAGAAAACTCCTTTTTATAAGCGAACACAAAAAAGGTCTTGACTGGGACACCGGAAGATTCTGAAGAATCAAAGGATTTGAAAGGGGGTTGTAAGAAGAAATTGATGTGAAACGTTGCGAGGTCCAGGGCAAGCAGTGTATTTAACACTAAATTCTTCTAGAATCTCTATATGTAAATGATGCTCTAAGCCCCCCCTATTCTAACTCCGACTTTTCCTGTTGCACATGGATTAAAAAATGTACGCGAACTGACTGTAATCAACCCTGCAAGTGGAGTAGAAAAGAGTTTGGCACCTGCAATAATTTAATTTGATAAACAAGTTAAATAAAGGAAGGTTTCATTAACGTAGTGAGAAATGATAGGTTGCTCTACTGATTAACAGAATGAAAGTTCTGTCCAAAATAACAATATGATTTATTAAGACTAAACACAAAATAATAAACAAAACACATGAAACATTTATAATACATCAAATTGGCTCAAATTGGACACTCAAACAAACGCTATGAAGGTGAAGTTGTCCCTAAACTAGATTGTGAGGTTTAAGACGAAGTGGTATGTGGAGCCAATTCCTTGCCACTCAAATCTTAAGAGAGACACACAGCTAACCCAACATTAATTGCTGCTACTCAAGACAGAACAAAGTCAGAAAAAGACGAACAGGCGCGCTCTGCTGAGCTCTGATTATCAACTAGGAAAATCCCTACCTGCCGGTGCTGCGGACATACATTACCAAACTGTCTTCTTAACTGCCAGAACACGATCTGGCGTACCGGAGGCGATGGCTGGTTGCTTCGACGTCCTCGACCGAAAGGCGAGAGCAGACTACCTAGAGCACCCGTACAGGCCGAACACAGAACATTCCCGCCCCCACGACAGTGGCCGTGGTTAAACGTTCCAATCAGCAACTCGAAAACCGGCGGAAAATTCCACTCTATTGCCGGAGCACTACCATTCCACCAATTTCTGCGCTGATTTTGCTACGTCACGGAGCTATGCCCTGAGCAAGCCAATCACAGTTACTATTTTGCAGAAAGCGCGGGAATTTTCCCGCCACAACTGCCTGGGTACACAAGTCATTCCCACGCCTCGCTGGTAGCCCGCCAGAAAGTGTTTTCGCTAAGTTTCTGCGAAGTAACGGAACCTCTAGCCCAGCCGCTACTTCAGACCCCTCCGGGCGTGTCTTTTGACAATGCTGGCGTCTGCAAAGCATTCACTCGACTTCCTCACACCCGTCGGCTTAACACTTTCCAGATCAGCAGAGCCCGCCTGTCACCAGACCACCCGGGTGACGAGAGACGCTGCGTGGGAAGTCCGCGTGTGAAGGAATATCGACTTTTCACTGCATGCAATTAGAAAGGAAAACCGTAAGATAGAAATATGAGAGGGGGCTCATGCCACCTCTCAACGTGACTCAGCCTTCCACGTCTAGGGGTTTTGTCTTCAGATATTATCAGTACTTCAAATCTGCCTACATGTGTTTTAGATGACGCGACGTACTCGACGCCAGACAGCAGGCAAGTGGAGGCGGTAGGGGCCCCTTGCTGCCACGCCTCGAGTTTAAAACGGTGGACTGGCACGCGGGCCGGCTGCAACTGAAATTAGCAGCGTGTGCCTCGGGCTGCGATCTCGATATAATTCACCCGACAGCCCGCCGTAAAACTTTAATTAAATCTGCAGAGGAGAGAAAAACAAAAGCTGGCGGCCGCGCTTTCGCTACTTTCTCCAAGTTCCAGTTTCGTTGCTGTCTCTCTTTGGGCTACTTATTAAGCAATGGTTTTGTTCGGGCAGCTTTATTAACCTCCATCCTCTTTTTGCTGCGTGGCTCATTTTGAGAAGTCGTAACTAATTTGAAATGTTGGCTCGGTGCGCTAAGGCATTAAGCTCGAGATTATTCTTCCCCAACTCAGCTTTCCAGCGCCGGTACATTTATAGGAGCTCGAGTTGACGCAGTCTCTCTCCGCGCTGAGAGAAAAACTGCTGTGCTGTGTCAGTGAAGACTGTTTACATGCAGCCATTAACACTTAACTGAGGAGTCAAAAGTTTTTCCCTGGAAAGGATTTTGGCGTTATGTCAATATTACGTTTATTGCTCTGAAATCTCTGCCCTCGTCATTCGATACTTCGCCCTAGTACTGATTATCAATCGAATTCAGCCTAAGGAACTGCTCTTTGGTCATATGCGGGGTGTCGATTTCGACTAGCAGTTACGTGCAAAGATTTTCTAGCAAAGATATCATCTGCGATTGACTCAACTCTAATATTGGCAAATCTCTACAAAAGATAAGACTTTTATCCAATACTTTATATCAAAGAAATATTACTCTGGACTGCGTATTAGTGGCTACTAATATTTTTTAGTGTAGTGATCAGTTTTGCTCTGATATATTTTGAATCCACCCAGTATTTACTAATCCCAGTGATTTTTTTCTCTCCTTCAACAGCATGTTTCTCATTCTTATGCGCCATGGCCCAACCCAGCATCTTTGTGCCTTAGTGCTGTCTAGCTAAATTTGTCCCTTACACTGACTGCTTTTTCCGACATACGACAGTTTGTTTGTACCACATCTTTGCAGTTGGTTAATTTTTCTCAGGAATTACAAACTTTCAGGGATTTTCAAGCAATCGGCTGTCAGCCCTGCTGGATACGTTAATGTGAACTGGTTAGTTAACTTCTATTTATAACTGAGGACATTAGGGCTTCTGGACAATTGCTCCTCAGATGTGAATTACATCTTTCCATCAACTTACTAACACCTTATAAAATCATCAGCACCCAACATTCTCTTGCCAAGAATTGACTTCCGTACTCAAAGACGAAATCTCCGATTCACACAAGCTTTATAGTGTGAGAAAAATACTGTAGTGTCTTAAATAAGCTCCAACATGCTGTTTCTTCTTAAAGTCTTCAGTTTCAGTATGTAATTGCTATTTAACTGAGAACACAGGTAATAACACCTTACGGAAGATGAGCGAAGTATTGATGAGTGTATCTTTGGATTTGCATGGATTTCGTATGATGTGTCGTATAGGACGCGCCGGAAGCGAAGAGGCAAAGGAAAAACCCATTGGGTCTAGTTTCGCTACTATTGGTGACTTCTTACTCTTGCCTAGTTTGTTAGATGGCTTCGTTCTGGAAAGTACACATCTTGAACCTAATTTTCGTTATTTTGTGTTAATGCTTTCCGATACATTACACAAGCTTGTCATGTGAACTGAAGCGCCAAGAAAACTGACAAAGGCTTGCGTATTGAAATACGGAGATATGTAAACAGGCAGAATGCGGCACTGCGGTCGGCAAGACCTATATAAGACAAGTGTCTGGCGCAGTTGTTAGGTCAGTTACTGCTGCTACAATGGCAGATTGTCGAGATTTAAATCGGTTTGAACGGTGTTGCAGTAGGCGGACGAGCGATACGACACAGCTCTCCGAGGTAGCAATGAATGGGGAATTTTCCCGTATGACCATTTCACGAGAGTATTGCGAATATCAGGAATCCGGTAAAACATCATATCTCCGACATCGCTGCGGCCGGAAAAAGATCCTGCAAGAACAGGACCAATGACGACTGAAAAGAATCGTTCAACGTGACAGATGTTCAACCCTTAGGCAGATTGTTGCAGATATCAATGCTGGGTCATGGACAAGTGTCAGCGTGCGAACCATTCAACGAAACATCACCGATATGGGCTTTCGGAGCCGATGGTCCACTCGTGCAGCCTTGTTTACTGTATGACACAAAGCTTTAATCCTCGCCTGGGCCCGTCAACACCGACATTGCAGTATTGATGCCTGGAAACATGTTGGCAGGTCAGAGTCTCGTTTCAAATTGTATCGAGTGGATGGACGTGTACGGATATGGAGACAACCTCATGAATCCATGGACCCTGCAGGTCACCAGGGGAATGTTCAAGCTGGCGGAGGCTCTGTAATGCTGTGGGGCGTATGCAGGGACGCCTGATACTCTTACATACGACTCGTTACAGGGGACACGTACGTAAGTATGTTATCTGATCGCCTGCGTGCATTCATGTCCACTGTGCATTCCGACGGACTTGGACAACTCCAGGAGGACAATGCGACACCCTACACGTCCAGAATTGCTACAGAGTGGCTCCAGGAACACTCTTCTGAGTTTAAACACTTCCGCTGGCCACAAAATTCCCCAGACAAGAACACCACTGAGCATATCTGGGGTACGTAGCAACGTGCTGTTCAGAAGAGATCTCTACCCCTTCGTACTCTTACGAATTTATGGACTGCCAAGCAGGGTTAATGGTGTCAGTTCCCTCCAGCACTACTTCAGACGTTAGTCGAGTCAGTGCCACGTCGTGTTGCGGCACTTCCGCGTGCTCGCGGGGTTCCTACACGATGTTAGGCACGTGTGCCAGTTTCTTTGGCTCTTCAGTGTATACTGCTGCGTGAAATAGAACTCTCTGAAACTGTGCCAGATATTATCATTAACGGGTTGAGTCTACTGATTACTAAATCAGAGTTGGTGCCGCGGTTTTCAAGGTAACTATGGTGGTCTGGGCGACGCCGCCACGGTAGCTCAGCGTGCTCGGTCAGAGGGTTAGCTACCCTCTGTAATAAAAAACTGAGTGAACGGATCAACGAAGAACCTGAACGGGTGTCAGCGGACGTCCGCCCCGAACAGATTCAACGAACAATATAGAACAAAACGAGAACTACAAAAAAAAACGTAAAAAGGGGGTAGGGTCTGTGATTCATAATCAAAACGTCTTTGGTCCCGGGTTTGAATCCCGCCGCTGCATAAATTTTGATTAATAATCACCATTGGCGGCCGAGGACTTCCGGCATAAGAAGTCACCCTCATTCTGCCAACGACCTTGTCAAAGACGGCGGAGGAGTGGACATAGGTTCATGGCACTCTCTTGTCATAGGGGTGGGAAACTGCCCCTAAAGGTGGAATAATCAGCAATGATCAACGGCATGAGGGTGCAGAAGGCAATGGAAACCACTGCATTAAAGACACTTAACCTGTATCCACAGGACATGTGGCCGGTAACTGAAGAAGTCTCATGATGAACTGTCCACTGGCAAAAGATTGTGGAATAGTCCCGGGAGGGGACTGCCAAGGGGGAGGTTACCATGTGAAAAAGATTGAATAATCAACGGAAGGATAAGTTCTATGAGTCAGGGCGTATAATGTCAGAAGCTGAAACGCAAAGACTCTATCTAGATATAGTTGGCGTCAGTGAAGTGAAATGGAAAGAAGACAAGGATTTCTGGGCAGATGAGTATAGGGTAACATCACCAGCGGCAGAAAATGGAATAACAGGAGCGGGATTCGTTATGAATAGGAAGTAGGGCAGAGATTGCGTTGCTGTGTTCCGTGACAGGGTTGCTCTTATCAGAATCGAGATCAAACCAACACCGACAACGATAGTTCAGATATACCTGCCGACGTCGCAAGCTGAAGATGAAGAAATAAAGAAAGTGTATGAGGATATTGAAAGGGTAATACAGTATGTAAAAGGGATGAAACGCTAATAGTCAAGTGAGACTGGAATTAGTTAGGAGATAGGGGAAGGAATAGAAGAAAAGGTTACAGGAGAATATGGGACAAGGAATGAGAAAGACTAATTGAGTTCTGTAACAAGTGTCAGCTAGTAATAGTGAAAAACCTGTTCAAGAATCACAAAAGGAGGAGATATACTTGGAAATGGCCGGGTGATGTGGGAAGATATCAGTTAGATTACATCATGGCCAGACATAGATACCGAAATCAGATACTGCATTGCAAGGCGTACCCAGGAGCAGATATACATTCAGATCACAATATTGTAGTGATTAAAAGTAGGCTGAAGTTTAAGACATTAGTCAGGAAGAATCAATACACAAAGAAGTGGGATGCAGAAGTACTAAGGAACGCCGAGATACGCTTGAAGGTCTGTAAGGCTATAGATACTGCAATAAGGAATAGCTCAGTAGGCAGTACAGTTGAAGAAGAATGGACATCTCTAAGAAGGGCCATCACAGAAATTGCCAAGAAAAACATAGGAACAAAGAAGGTAACTGCGAAGGAACCATGGGTAACAGAAGAAATTCTTCAGTTGATTGATGGAAGGAGAAAGTACAAAAATATACCGGGAAACTCAGGAATACAAAAATACAAGTTGCTGAGGAATGAAATAAATAGAAAGTACAGGGAAGCTAAAACGAAATGGCTGCAGGAAAAATGTGAAGACATCAGAAAAGAAATGGTTATCGTAAGGACAGACTCAACATACAGGAAAGTCGAAAGAACCTTCGGTGACATTAAAAGCAAGGGTGGTAACATTAAGAGTGCAACGGGAATTCCACTGTTCAATGCAGAGGAGAGAGCGGATAGGTGGAAAGAATACATTGAAAGCGTCTATGAGGGGGAAGATTTGTCTGGTGTGATAGAAGAAGAAACAGGAGTCGATTTAGAAGAGGTAGGGGATCCAGTATTAGAATAAAAATTAAAAAGAGCTTTGGAGGACCTAAGTTCGGTTAAGGTAGAAGGGATAGATAACATTCCATCAGAATTTCTAAAATCATTCCCCAGTGGCAACAAAACGACTATTCACGTTGGTGTGTAGAATATATGAGTCTGGCGACATACCATCAGACTTTCGGAAAAGCTTCATCCACACAATTCCGAAGACGGCAACAACCGACAAGTGCAAGAATTAACGCACAACAGCTTAACAGCTCATACATCCAAGTTTCTTACAAGAATAATATACAGAAGAATGGAAAAGAAAATTGAGGACGTGGTAGATGACGATCAGTCAGGCAATTCTGACGTTGGGGTTAATAATGGAAGCAGGACTACAGAACAAGCAAAACACTTTCATAGGGTTTGTCGACCTGGAAAAAGCGTACGACAATGTGAAATGGTGCAAGATCTTCGAAATTCTAAAAAAAAAGAGGAGTAAGCTATAAGGAGAGACGGGTCATATACAATATGTACAGCAGCCAAGAGGGAATGATAAGACTGGACGACCAAGAACGAAGTGCTCGTGTTAAGAAGAGTGTAAGACAAGGCTGTAGCTTTTCGCCACTACTCTTCAATCTGTACATCGAGGAAGCAATGACGTAAATAAAAGAAAGTTTCAGGAGTGGAATTAAAATTCAAGGTGAAAGGATATCAATGATACGATTCGCTGATAACATTGCTATCCTGTGTGAAAGTGAAGAAGTATTACATGATCTGCTGAAGGGAATGAACAGTCTAATGAGTACACAGTATGGATTGAGAGTAAATCGAAGAAAGACGAAGCTGATTAGAAGTAGGAGAAATGAGAACAGCAAGAAACTTAACATCAAGGATGATGGACAGGAAGTCAATGAAGTTAAGGAATTCTGCTACCTAGGCAGTAAAATAACCACTGACGGACGGAGGAAGGAGGACATCAAAGGCAGAATAGCTGTGGCAAAAAAGGCGTTCAGGCCAAGAGAAGTTTACTAATATCAAATATCGGCCTTAATTTGAGGAAGAAATTTCTAAGAATGTACATCTTGAGTACAGCATTGTATGGTAGTGAAACATGGACTGTGGGAAAACCGGAACAGAAGAGAATCGAAGAATTTGAGATGTTGTGCTACAGACGAATGTTGAAAATAAGGTTCTGCGTAGAGTCGGAGAGGAATGGACTATGTGGAAAACAAGAAGAAGGGATAGGATGATAGGACATCTATTAAGACATGAAGGAATGACTTCCATGGTACTAGAGGGAGCTGTAGAGGGCAAAACCTGTAGAGGAAGACAGGGATTGGAATACATCCAGCAAATCCCAGCAAATAATTGAGGACGTAGGTTGCAACAGGGTGGACTAAGGTCGCACTCGTAAGTCTGTAGTCTATGAGGGGCCTCACTGATTGGAACTCTACGACAGTAACAAATAATGATTATCAGTGAATGCAGCAGTATCATCAATGAAATCCGGCAAACGTAAAAATTTCATTAGAGCTTTTCACCATCTATTACCTGACTATGCCATTCAGACTGAAAATCCATAAGAGAGCAATACTAATAAAATCGGTAATATCTTTCAATAATATTTCGTTGCTGTAATTTACTGGATGATAGTCTTACTACACTCCTGGAAATTGAAATAAGAACACCGTGAATTCATTGTCCCAGGAAGGGGAAACTTTATTGACACATTCCTGGAGTCAGATACATCACATGATCACACTGACAGAACCACAGGCACGTAGACACAGTCAACAGAGCATGCACAATGTCGGCACTAGTACAGTGTATATCCACCTTTCGCAGCAATGCAGGCTACTATTCTCCCATGGAGACGATCGTAGAGATGCTGGATGCAGTCCTGTGGAACGGCTTGCCATGCCATTTCCACCTGGCGCCTCAGTTGGACCAGCGTTCGTGCTGGACGTGCAGACCACGTGAGACGACGCTTCATCCAGTCCCAAACATGCTCAATGGGGGACAGATCCGGAGATCCTGCTGGCCAGAGTAGTTGACTTACACCTTCTAGACCACGTTGGGTGGCACGGCATACATGCGGACGTGCATTGTCCTGTTGGAACAGCAAGTTCCCTTGCCGGTCTAGGAATGGTAGAACGATGGGTTCGATGACGGTTTGGATGTACCGTGCACTATTCAGTGTCCCCTCGACGATCACCAGTGGTGTACGGCCAGTGTAGGAGATCGCTCCCCACACCATGATGCCGGGTGTTGGCCCTGTGTGCCTCGGTCGTATGCAGTCCTGATTGTGGCGCTCACCTGCACGGCGCCAAACACCATACGACGATCATTGGCACCAAGGCAGAAGCGACTCTCATCGCTGAAGACGACACGTCTCCATTCGTCCCTCCATTCACGCCTGTCGCGACACCACTGGAGGCGGGCTGCACGATGTTGGGGCGTGAGCGGAAGACGGCCTAACGGTGTGCGGGACCGTAGCCCAGCTTCATGGAGACGGTTGCGAATGGTCCTCGCCGATACCCCAGGAGCAACAGTGTCCCTAATTTGCTGGGAAGTGGCGGTGCGGTCCCCTACGGCACTGCGTAGGATCCTACGGTCTTGGCGTGCATCCGAGCGTCGCTGCGGTCCGGTCCCAGGTCGACGGGCACGTGCACCTTCCGCCGACCACTGGCGACAACATCGATGTACTGTGGAGACCTCACGCCCCACGTGTTGAGCAATTCGGCGGTACGTCCACCCGGCCTCCCGCATGCCCACTATACGCCCTCGCTCAAAGTCCGTCAACTGCACATACGGTTCACGTCCACGCTGTCGCGGCATGCTACCAGTGTTAAAGACTTCACTGTTAAAGACTGCGATGGAGCTCCGTATGCCACGGCAAACCGGCTGACACTGACGGCGGCGGTGCACAAATGTTGCGCAGCTAGCGCCATTCGACGGCTAACACCGCGGTTCCTGGTGTGTCCGCTGTGCCGTGCGTGTGATCATTGCTTGTACAGCCCTCTCGCAGTGGCCGGAGCAAGTATGGTGGGTCTGACACACCGGTGTCAATGTGTTCTTTTTCCATTTCCAGGAGTGTATTTTAAGATATCTTTCTTTCTGATACTAAGTGGAGCCCGTTTCACCACGGGAAAGTATTTTAACGTTACTACTAGTGGAACCTTACTATTCCCAACTGCATATGGTCCAAATGGCTCTGAGCACTATGGGACTTAACTTCTGAGGTCATCAGTCCCCTAGAACTTAGAACTATTTAAATCTAACTAACCTACGGACATCACACACATCCACGCCCGAGGCAGGATTCGAACCTGCGACCGTAGCGGTCGCGCGGTTCCAGACTGTAGCGCCTAGAACCGCTCGGCCATTCCGGCCGGCTTCCCAACTGCATTCACCTTCATACATATGGAGAGAGAAATTTTCTGAAGACTAACATCAGTCCAGAACTGCTACAAGAAGATGTTGTTGAAGGAGGAGCGAAGAGACATCGAAGCAGCAATTGAGATTCATTTCCAAACTTCACACATCCTCATAGAATATTTGAATTGCGAGCTATTGGTACTGGTAGGCATACTATCTGTAGCGTCTTTGGATTCGCTTTTCAGTAAGTTTTCTCATCTTTTTCTCTAGCGTCTTACCCTCTTCCAGCGTTATTCAGTCTGTACATTGAGCAAGTAGCGACGGAAACAAAGGAGAAACTTTGGAAGGTAATTAAAATTCAGGGAGTTAAGTAAACACTTTGAGGTTTTCCGATGACATTGTAATACTGTTACAGACAGCAAAGGACACGCAGTAGTAGCTGAACGACACCGACAATGCTTTCAAAGAGGTTACTAGTTCAATGTCAACTAAAGTAATACAAGGGTGATGGAATGCAGTCAGTTTAAATCACATTATGCTATTGGACTTTGGTTAGCTCGTAAGCTACTAAAAGTTATAGGTTTTGGTCGCTATTTGAACAGAAAAATTTGCAGATGATGGCCGAATTAGGCACCATTAAAACGTTCACAGTTTATGGTTAAGAAACGCGTTTCTGAAAAAGAGGAGTGACTTAGAATCTAACACAAATTTAATATTTAGGAACTCTCTCTTGAAGGCATTTGTACGGAACACAGTCCCCTACCGAAGTGAAAAGTGGAAAGTAGACAGTTCAGACAAGAAGAAAATAGAAGCTTTCAGAATTTGGTGTTACGAAAGAATATTCAAAATTGTATGGGCAGATCTATTAACTAAAGTGGAGGTACTAAGTCGATTTGGGAAGAAAGAAATTGGTGGAAGAACTTCAGTAAAGGAAGGGATACGTTGAAGGACACAGTCTGAGTCATCACTGAACCGTGAGTTAGGTAATGGAAGAAAGTGTGAGAGAAGTAAAATTTAAGGAGGGAGTACAACGTTTGAATAGAGAATTGCAGAGGTGAAGAGTCCTGCACATTATAAAGCAGTGTGGAAAACTTCCATCAAAGGCTAGGCTTCATACTGAACACCTAAACAGCGGCCTCTGTTAGAATGCACGTGTCCTGGGCGGTGTTCTGCGTGTGTAACAAAGCACGCGATGTATTACGCACATTTAACCGGACACGTTTGTTAGTGAATCCAAATTACTCCTCTGCACTTCTGCACCTATTAAATCTGTCTAACAAAGGGTCACAGGCCTCGTTTTGAATCGTTAGACAGGAAAAGAGAGGAAAGAAAGATTTACAAATCTTCTCTGTCTAGACAACAAAAGATTAAAATCAGGAAACGAGGAATACAAACGGTGATTTAAATATTGAGACCGAGAATGTGGAAGACTCTAAAAAAATTTGGAAAATGCTCTGGGAAATGAGGTTCGAAAATATGAACGCCATTAAAAAGTAATAATCTGTACTTATTCTGTTTTATATGGAGACAAATACTGCGGAAAAGACTTCTTTGACAAAATGCAAGAAGATAATTTAGAAAGTGGTGTGAAATCAGATGAATTTGATGGGCAGATTAAGGCCAATTTCCAGATGGGACTAAAAGGAAGCCTGCAATAACGTCATGTCATAGGGATGGGGTCAGCTATACGGAAACTGTTCGTGGAGCGGAGTCAAGTGTATATCGCCTTCAAATCCATAATTGTTGGAAATTATACATCCGTGGCAACTTATACACTATGTGATCAACAGTATCTGGACACCTGGCTGAAAATGACTTATAAAGTCGTGGCGCCCTCCATAGGTAATGCTGGAGTTCAGTATGGTGTTGACGCACCCTTGGCCTTGATGACAACAGCTTCGACTCTCGCAGGCGTACGTTCAATCTGGTGCTGGAGGGTTTCTTAGGGAATGGCAGCCCATTCTTCACCAGATGCTGCACTGAGGATAGGTATCGATGTCGGTCGGTGAGGCCTGGGACGAAGTAGGCGTTCCTAAACATTCCAAAGGCGTTCTATAGGTTGCAGGTCAAGAGTCTGTGCAGGTCAGTCCATTACAGGGATGTTATTGTTGTGTAACCACTTCGCCACAGGCCGTGCATTATTCACGTGCGCGATAGTGTTGAAAGACGCAATCGCTATCTCCAAACTGCTCTTCAACAGTGGGAAGCAAGAAGATGATTAAAACATCAATGTAGGCCTGCAGTTTGATAGTGCCACGCAAAACAACAAGGGGTGAGAGCCCCCTCCATGAAAAACACGACCACATTATAACACCACCGCCTCCGAATTTTATTGTTCCCACTACAAACCCTAGCAGATGATGTTCACCGATCTTTCGCCATACCCACACCCTGCCATCGGATCACCACATTGTATACTGCGATTCGTCGGTCCATACAACATTTTCACATTGTTCAATCGTCCAATGTTTACGCTCCTTAGACCAAGCGAGGCGTCGTTTGGCGTTTACCTGCGTCATGTGTAGCTTATGATCAGCCGCTCGACCATTAAATCCAAATTTTCTCACCTCCCACCTAACTGCCATAATACTTGCAGTGGATCCTAATGCAGTTTGGAATTACTGTGTGATGGTCTGGATAGATGTCTACCTATTACAATTTCCTACCCTCTTTAACATTCGGCGGTGTCTGTCAGTCAATGGACGAGGTCGGTCTCTACGCTTTTGTGCTGTTCGTGTCCCTTCACGTCTCTACTTCACCATCACATCGGAAACAGGGGACCTAGGGATGGTGAGGAGTGTGGAAATATCGCGTACAGACGTATGACACAAGTGACACCCAGTCACCTGACCAAGTTCGAAGTCCATGATTTCGGCGGAGCGACCCATTCTGCTCTCTCACGACGTCTAATGACTACTCAGGTCGCTGATTCGGAGTACCTGGTAGTAGTTGGCAGCACAACGCACCCCATAAAAAGGTATGTTTTTCGGGATGTCCGAATACTTTTGATCACATAGTGTATGAAATTCCGAGGTTACACGCTTCTGATATTGTAAAAAGCGAACGCAGTTTGTTCACACAGTGGAAAGTAGGGACACAGAAACGAGGGCTGTAAGATGTTAGTCTTTCTTGCAATGTGCATTTATAGTAAAAGGAAAGATAAGCCCTGTTGTACATAGCAGGCGCTAGGACAGTACACTTTTCTTGTGATAAAATCTTCTGAGGCGATCGTCTTGTCACGACATTGCCATGAGTTTTGTAACCATCATCTTCAGGCGAAGTCCGAAGTCAATGGGTGAAGACTCATCGAAACGTTGCGTCGATTCTACTACTCGGCTTACAACGTAGAATATTTTATCACTGCAATACGCCGAGAAAGCTTTTATTCCAAATATATTTCCTACTGGGCTAACAAAGAATAAAATATGAAGGCAAAGATTGGAACTGATAGGTCACAAGATGTAAATGAGGTGGTCCATAGGGAGAAAAGTAACTCAGAATAGACAGAAGTTGGATAACATGTACGATATGAGGGGAGAAAGCTAAATTAACAACAATATATAATAACCAGTTTTCTGAAAAATGAGCACTAGAAGAAAGTAAATATGAAACCACCATCCAAGATCAAAAGAAACCGGAAAAAAATCCCAGGCGTGTAATACGAAGGTCGCTTAGGCTGAAGAAATCAACACAAACGGGAATCATAAGACTTCGGAAACGGAACACTTACTTGTTCGACTGACCCATGTAGGAATCTAAGCTTCAAGACTTCTAACTGGGAAGAAGATATAAAAATCGCGGACATGAGTAACTTAACATGTAACACCGATGACAATTATAATGAGAATGCAATTATTACAATACAGCATAACACGGGGAAAGTCCGCAGCTCGTGGTGTAGTGGCTAGCGTTGCTACCCCTGGGTCGAGAGGTCCCGGGCTCGATTCCCGGCCGGATTGGGGATTTTTCTCTACCCGGGGGCTGGGTCTTTGTGTTGTCCCCATCATCCTCCTCATTCGTTCTTTCATGTATAGTAGACTGGGTGCTGACAGGAAAGGCATCCTGCCACACCTTAAATTACCTACGCCAAATTTGTTCCAATACCAAGCGGACCCTGGTCAGATGCGGGGAAAGGGCACAAGAAAAAGAAGAATAAGGAGAACATAAGATGGGGCAAAACACAATAGAGGTGGGTCATGTATGTGAAGGCTAAGCTGCTACAAAGAACATACCTTGGGTTGGAATTAGAGAAGAATTAAAGCTGTTATACTGCGCAGTACAAATCGAGACTGTACTAAATTTAGAATAGATTCTTCAAAAGCTTTTCCACCAACAGATTATATATAGTCAGTGTGAAGATGCAATGAGATTCGCAACAATTGAGGAGTCAGATGTTCTACTCGTAGAATTAAGATATGTTGCGAGTTTACGAAACCCGCAGGGGAAAACTGTAGCATTTCGAACACCGGAGGCAACAGACCGAATCAAGCTTAGCAGACGAGGCTTATCCCAGAATCTGAGAGAACTCTTGGACATACTACGTAATGTGTCATCAGGAAAGTGATCGTAATGTTGTATGTGTGTTTGTATGTGTTAACGTGAGAAATTTCTCTTGCACTGTTAATCTGACGTTTTCGCTTTTAATTTCACTGGAATTTGTTTTACCTTTCTAATATACTTAATCAGTCCTTCCGTACTTCGACTGGTTCGCATTTTTCCTGCTGTCATTTCACCATGACTTCCACGTACTTCCTATTTATTTTAATCCTAAATGACTAATATTGCTGAATTCTTGTATTTCGCTGAACATTTTTGTACTTCCTCCATTGGCCCAACAACCGTAGTACCTGTTCTGTTAACTAAGGTTTTATTCTCATTTACTTTCCTTTTCCCTTCATTTGTAAGTGCAATTTCTATGGTGGACCTTTTTAGAGGTGTCCATTCTTCTTCAACTGAACTGCATATTGTAATATTCATTATCGCAGTATTTGAAGCCTTAGGGAACTTCAAACGTACTTCATCATTCTTCAGTACATCCGTATCCTCTTCTTCAGGCTAGTGTTCATTGTTACTGTATTATTATTTGCGACAATAATTAGTTGCTGTGTACGCCTTGAAGTGCAACAGTATGTTCTCGAGATATCTGTATGAACACGTAATCCGCCTGGAATCTTCCCGTATCTCCAGATCTTTGCGAAGTATAGGTTCTTCCTTTCACTGCTGCAGCAAGGAATGGGAACAGACAGGTGACAAGAGCAAGAAGAATAAAGGTATCTAAGATTAGTAAATCTATGAAGAAGGGAATTGGTCGTACAGAAGCAGTAAACGACTGGCATAGCCCTTTACAGCAGTACAGTGCAGGATATGGAGTATCAAAACTTGATAAAATTGGACATGGAAAAGTGTTTTCATGCAATAATTGATTCAAGCATCACTGCGTTTCTTTGTAGAATGGATAAGAATTACTCCTCTTTTCTTTACCGAAGGTATCTACATTTTTAATTTTAAAGTCTCGTGTTGATTTTGTCAACATATCTTCTTGGAAAACGATCAGCTGAAGATATTGAAAGACGTGTACATTACCGGCGATGGGCGAGGCATGATAGAATCTCTGACCAGAGAGTAGTTTATCGCTAGTCTGCGCTTGACCGCGCGCGTCGACAGTCGTAGTTGTCTGTCGACAGCAGTCGACAGTAGTCGTCAGTCCGTGCTAGTCCGTGCTAGTCGGCGGGAGTCGGCATGCGTCGGCTGTGTGCTCTGCTCGCGACTCTGGTCAGGACTCTGGAGGATGAGTATTGTTGTAGAAGGTAAAGAAGCAGCCTTGCGCATATTTAATAATGTATGTTAATTGTAATTTAATTTGTTCCAAAAAATGCCCCAATAATAATTTTTATAATATAAAGCAACTCTTTTAAAGAAAAGCATTCATTCAATTTAAAGAATATTTCAAATGCATGATCATTCCTTCCAATAATAAAAAAAAATATACGCCAGCATTGCACGAAGCTGTGTCGAAAAATTCCAACTTAAGAGCAGATATAATTGCGGTTTTTATTGAGGTAAGAATTTTGCTTTTTTATTCAGAATACAGGGCCAAAGGTCAGCGCTGCTGTCCTCAAAAAATTTATCAGGTTACTAAATTTTTTTATTATTTTTGGTGTTTAGGAATTTTTCTATTTCGAACTTGACATTAAATGAGAAAAGAATTTTGTGGGAATATTAAGTGTGAATGCATTCTTTGCACAGAGACTATAAGTGGGAGCCAATTATGTTCAGAGGTTACATTAAAAACAGTTTTGTTCAGAGGTTACAATACTTAAAAATTCATTTAATTATAAGTTATTATATTTTGTGGGAAGGTTACTCTTGGCTCACATTTCCATTTTCATTATTATTTCTCTGTGGGGAGGTTACAATATGAATTCAAGAAATTCATCTAACCGCGCTTTGACAACTCTTGAATATTTTAATAAATGTAGAAGTCGAGTCATGAGAGCTTCTAAGAACAATAAGTTTTCGGACAAAAGAAAATGTATGATGTTGTATTCTATATCATAAAAGTTGCCAAGATCTTTCGGGAAGATTTGACGGGGAGTTTTTTTTTTTTTTTTTTTTTGGGAGCAGTGAACCGACAAATACGCTCGAGAAGTCGGAAGCACTGCTGCATTCCGACAGGGGACGGAGAAAGATGTGTTGGTCTCTCTCCGCGGCACAAGATATCTGGAGGGCTGAGCTCTATGGTGGTGTCCGTGAGGGGCGGGTGTCAATTTACGTCCGATCGATCATCATCAGAGGGGCCGACTTGTGTGTTCCGGTAGGGTTAGGGCGCGCTGCCCACATCCCATCCGTCTCGGGATCGCTCCCACAGGGGGCGAACTCCTGGTTGGAATACACCGCAACGCAGCGGCCCGTATTCTTCCGACGGAGCTTTTGCCACAGTTCTGCTGGCAAGAGGAAATGGAAGAGAGTGGATAGTCTAGCTGTGACACTACAACACAGAGTCTCGCGTATTTTTCAGCTAGTTCATCTCTCGAATTTATAACCTTTTTTATTGTAAATGTATGTATTAACGAATTTACGTGGTTCAATGAATGAATTATCCATGTCAAACCATTTTAGAAAACACACTGGCCAAGTCAGGGCAGTTTTTAGTGTGTGAAACACAGAGAATAGCTTTTGTCTAACACTAACCTCGTTGGTACGAGTGCACGCAGTTGTAGAGGTGAAGGCAGAGAAGTAGCTGCGAAGCATCTGTAGCGTGGAACAGACTATGTGTTGGGGACTAAACGCTATAATGTTCTGCGTCGAAAAAATTGTAGTAATATGTGGCCAGGCAAATTACAAGTCGGCGAGTATGTATGTGGGCAGAGAATATGGTCGCAAGTATGTTTTGTAAGTAACGAAGAATAATGTACTCAAGCTGCTCGCTAATCAAGAAGAGTCTGTTGCCAATAATGGATCTCACAATGGAAACTACTTCGCGCCACAAGTAACACATCGCAAAGCAAGTTACATAACACCAGACGGGTTCCATAAATTATTGCTACTCATTGCTTAGGCAGCTAACGTCATTGCATTCCAAATTAATGTCTTTTGCGTTCTAAACACGAGTCTTCTGTATGTAAGTTACTGCGTGTGCAGTTTGTCCAATGGCTAGTTTGTCTTCCTCATAAGATATTTACGTGATTTCCAAAGCCATTACCATATTTAAAAAAAAAGACTTTTGCTCGTCTTTGGAGCTGCCTACCGATTTATTCTACAATCTGAATTCACTCAAACCATATTGTGGCATTCAAAATTACGGCCAGCTACAATCAAACTTTAATTTATTACCATTTTTGTCGTTATTGTAAGTAGTAATAAGCACCCGTGCGATAGCGACCAGGTTGTAACCACCTATATTTGTTGGTAAGCACTGACCTTCGCACTCGACGACTTGCATCTAATTAACAGTAGAACACTAGGCACGCCTGTTACATTAAAACCTTACATGCACCGTGGAGTGTAGGTACGTTATGTAGTTACGTACATTATTCGGGCAAATATATTTATTTCTGTCACCTAACTTCTTTCACTTTCCTTTGGCACTGTGCTGCTGTCAATTTTGTTTACTGTTTATGTATCCTTACACCTCTCACAACTGACCTTTGCTGAACTGGGAAGTCTTTGGCACCTGAGTTGAGACACGTGGCCCACTTCGGTCTGCCTATAAGCCGGCAGTGTGCATCCCCTGGCTCTTCCGCAAGCAAATTCTGTGTGCGAACATGGCACTCGTGTGGTGGTCGTTGAAGCGTATGAGGTGACCACAGAACCTTAGACAGGCCACGCCGCGAACAACAGTGTTGGTAACAAAAACTTTCACTTTCATTGAACTTGCGCAAGAAGGTAAAGGCCTACCTCTGTTTTCTTATGTGGACATAACTGTTGCGTTTTCCTCTGATACGAAGTTGTAATCACCGAAGACTTATTCTAGTCGCTACGTGGCAAGAACGGGGGGATGTGTTGCGGATCTAGCGTGCGTTTCACAGGCCCGGTATCTTCGTTAACGACCTTTACTCTTTATTCATTGAATGAATCTAAGGGAACAATTTGGAAGAATAATAGTCACCGCTTTGTACGAGGGCAGTTCAATAAGTAATGCAACACATTTTTTTTCTGAAACAGGGGTTGTTTTATTCAGCATTGAAATACACCAGGTTATTCCCCTATCTTTTAGCTACACAACACTATTTTTCAACGTAATCTCCATTCAATGCTACGGCCTTACGCCACCTTGAAATGAGGGCCTGTATGCCTGCACGGTACCATTCCACTGGTCGATGTCGGAGCCAACGTCGTACTGCATCAATAACTTCTTCATCATCCGCGTAGTGCCTCCCACGGATTGCGTCCTTCATTGGGCCAAACATATGGAAACCCGACGGTGCGAGATCGGGGCTGTAGGGTGCATGAGGCAGAACAGTCCACTGAAGTTTTGTGAGCTCCTCTCGGGTGCGAAGACTTGTGTGAGGTCTTGCGTTGTCATGAAGAAGGAGAAGTTCGTTCAGATTTTTGTGAACAATTGTGACAGCACTACCAACAGAGATGTCAAGTTGAGCACTGAGTTGTTTGATGGTGATCCGTCGATCATCTCGAACGAGTGTGTTCGCACGCTCCGCCATTGCAGGAGTCACAGCTGTGCACGGCCGGCCCGCACGCGGGAGATCAGACAGTCTTGCTTGACCTTGCGGCGATGATGACACACGCTTTGCTCAACGAGTCACCGTGCTTTTGTCCACTGCCAGGACACCGTAGACATTCTGCAAGCGCCTATGAATATCTGAGATGCCCTGGTTTTCCGCCAAAAGAAACTCGATCACTGCCCGTTGTTTGCAACGCACATCCGTTACAGACGCCATTTTAACAGCTCCGTACAGCGCTGCCACCTGTCGGAAGTCAATGAAACTATACGAGACGAAGCGGGAATGTTTGAAATTATTCCACAAGAAATTTCCGGTTTTTTAAACCAAAATTGGCCGAGAAAAAAAATGTGTTGCATTACTTATTGAACTGACCTCGTACTACCACAGAACAAGACGCCCATGCTTTAAAGTGGTATGCAGACGTTTCTTGTCCATGGTTTATGTATTGCGGCAACTTTCTCTCAGCAGATGACTAATGAAGTCGATATGGACGAGGAATGACTACACAGCTGACTTTACAGAACATAAGCCAGGACGAAGAGGTCTTCACCCAGCACCGGTCTTCAAACAAGTATCTCATCAGGATAAGTTATTTTGTGTTAGATGGGACACCCATGATGATTTGGAATGTATTTTCGGTGTAAGTGGCCATGTGCTCATGTTGTAACAGAGACTTTTTTCTCCACCATTGTAACGTACTGACAGCGTAGTGTAAATCCCCTACAACCTAAAGGTTAGTCTCTATCAAACTCTGACCGCAGCGCATATTCACACACAACCAAATCCTTGTTCAGATTCGTAATGCTAAACATTTACTTTGCCGTAGTGGTTCCTTTCTTAGACGTAAATATTTGTTTGTAAAAACAATGCTTTTGACATGCTGCTGTGAAACACATTTCAACAGACGAATTGCGCCATTTGTGTGAACGACGTTCGCACTTCATACTATGACATACTAAGCATTGCCTAGCAGAAATTGTACTGTCACATTGTGTATGTGGTCTTCCCAATATCGGTTTCATTTCTGGTATTTTAGGGTGTCAGTACTGAATACGTTTTGATGTGTGTCTTGAATGCAGAATACATTACATTCACTTGAGTGGCATAGATCGTGCAGTAGTTGTTCAATGAATAATAAAATTCTATTATTGTTATGAATGCTTTAGTAGAAAACAATACAGAAAGAGAAACGATAAGCCGATAAGTGGCCTCTAATGTACAGGTGGGGCACAAACGCTGTTGATATCATTCGTAACTGTCTATGTGAAGGCCCTTCCTTGTTTCCCTGTTACGTGTGAAAGCTGAGAGGGGAAAAAAGGCGCATCACATAATCAATCTTTTCTGAAAATGGCTCATTTGAAAGTCTGTTGCTAACAATACCAAAAGCAGTACTCCTAGTCAGTCTCTGTTCGAAAATTATACACACACTGCCGGTCAAAAATTTTCGATCACCCATGATAAGTCTATATACTTTATACATCGTAAAAACTCGTTGAAAAGTCCATCTGGGTAGGGGCATTGAGTTTACAAGGGGAATTTTTAAACCAATTTCTGTCATAACAGGACTGTGTTGGCAGTTTGGGAAGTTAGACAGAACAGTACGAGTGGCGTTAAGTGGTTGGTTAGCTGACCTTTGGACACAAATAACAAGTCTGGGTTGTGATCCTTATTCCAGCATGCAGAGTGGAAGGTTCCCTTGTCTTTCACATCAAAGACCAAGTACATGCTGGTAGTTTCTGCCCATTTAGCTAGTAACTCCCCATTGATATCGACGGTGTCGTACCGCCAGTCCATGTAATGGCTGTTAAAGTCTCTATTGTATTATTTAGTTTGCGTTTGTGGGTTTTAGAGCTGCCTAGAAACACTTCAAATTGCCTTTCTCTAAACATGCTGGATATTAGGTCCACAATTTCTCGACTTGGTACAACTTGCAGTACAATTGGCGAGTAACTTCCAGAGAGCGCTGCGTGGCGTTATTAACATAAAACCCTAACTAGCCTTTTTACAAGGGCTCGAGTTCTCGCCTATAGTGTCTACAGAGGAGTGAGTTATGCAGAAGGGGCATCGCATTTCAGTATATCCATAAAGGGTCTACAATCAATATCGGTCTATGAGTAAAAAGAAACAGCTTGGGGATACGAGATGATCTACATATCACAAGTTGCGTTAAAGGGCACAAGAGACAGTCTATTCTAGTTATCAATACGCTTCAGGTCATGACACTCTTGTCGCTGTCGTTGTTACGCTATAGTGGGATATTAACACTGTTAAGGAGGTATGAACACACAATGACTCATCAGCTCATATCAACGTAAAAATGGGTAGTGTAGGAATATACTATGGCAACAATTTCCTTAGCGGTGCCCTCTAAAGAATCAAGAGTAGTTTAAAAAAACGATAGCTGCCATACTGGAGACACACTCCTTTGACCACTGTGAATGCAGCAGCTTGGTTTATCAAATGACTAAGATGCCGGCATTTGTGATGCGGACGAAGTACTGTATCAAAGTGAGATGCTGACGGCAAGTTATTCGAAACACACTATACCAGCCCATCTAGTCACTTCCAGAGTGCAGAAGCTTCTTACGTGCCACCGTTTCAAGGTTATTGCTCGTAAGCGTACTGCCCTTAATTCATGGAGGAAGAACGATGCCAGGCATGCTGTCGTAACTACGAGCAGGGTGCTAACAGGGACAGATGGTCCACAGTGCAGTTAATCTCTTGCCCGTGTAATGTCTGAAAACAACTCGTGGACAACTAAATCACATGTCAGATCTCCTCGCTACCAAATACTGAAGCCACTTCCCCAAAAACTGTAACTCATCTCCACTCACAGTAAGGTAGTGCTCGTTACGAAGATGCGCAAGAACTATAGGGAGAGCACCAAGTGCCATATTAGCCGTTATCGCCGTTCTTCTGATTTTTCCTATAGTGCATTGAGCGCTTTTAAGTTTATTTTAGTATTAGGGAATGTGTTGTGGTAGTTCACTGTTTTTTTATTGTACCGTACGCTAAACGAGAACATTATAGTTCTTTTTTGTGTGTAGATGGTGACACACGTGTATTCCTCAGTTATACTGAGACAGTCGTTCAGTGGCGACGGAACAATACTCAGCTAAAACTTGAATTACTATACTAAAGCACCGTACTTTCCATTGGAGCACAAAGCTGCTCCATTCCCATAATCAAATAATTTCACCAATTGTGTCCGCAGCTCGTGGTCGTGCGGTAGCGTTCTCGCTTCCCACGCCCGGGTTCGATTTTCGGCGGGGTCAGGGATTTTCTCTGCCTCGTGATGACTGGGTGTTGTGTGCTGTCCTTAGGTTACTTAGGTTTAATTAGTTCTAAGTTCTATGGGACTGATGATCATAGATGTTAAGTCCCATAGTGTTCAGAGCCATTTGAACCATTTTTTCACCAATTGTAAATACTGCGGGACAAGAAAAAACTGTGATCATTTCAGGAAACACAACACTGGAGGACCAAGCATCGCACTTACGGTGCCTGGTGACTTACGAGTCTACCCTGGTCACCTGACACCGGCGGCCCGGGTCTTCTTGAGGATATCTGCTGCAGGCTCGTGGCACTCTCCCAATGGCATCACCTTCTGCGCCCATTTCGATGTTATGTTAACTACTGGATGAAAATAGGTTTATCGCTCCAGGTGACACTATAACGAATTACCACATTGTGGGGATGCTGACTGCCACGTTCCAACAGCTGTTCCAGTGGTCCCACAAATTTTCTGTGGAATGAAGATCGGGTGGTTTAGCGGAGTAATCGAGATTCAGTGTAGGAATTCTTTATTTTGTTGGACTATTTAGTTTTTACGATTTATTTATTTATTTATTCGTATGGTGATTTTATACAATATACAGTTTATATAAAGCAAATGATTTTATACAATATACATATGGTATAAAGATTAAATCTTAAAATCCGTCTTTTTCAACCAGTTAATTAAGCTGGGTGTGAGAGTGAACAGTTCATCGGGAATTCCAGGGTATCAATGAGGTTTACAGCGTTGGACTAAATGTTCAATTGTCCGCTCTTCTTCATTACATTCACACATTGGTGAACTGATCCAGCCCCAATTGTATCTGAAGTAGCTACATCAACCATGTCCAGTGTTTAACCTAATGAGGCGGCACCAAAGTTTCCTCGGTAGGTCAAAACCTTTTGGCTTTTTTGTGGGATCAAGGTGATGGGCTCTTGTTCCCAATGTCTTTGTTGACCATTCATGCTTCCAGCTTTCATTTAGATCAAAACCATCCGTGATGAGCTGTCCTGCAGTAACACTTGACGGACTTCTTGATCACAATCGTTGCTGTGGCGGATGACAGAATTCCTGGTGCAGTGGTAGAGAAGATGATGCAGAGATTTTCTTGGCCTTCCTCAGTAGAACTTGTTTCCGCCTTACGTGAGGTGCAGAAATGTGACTCAGTACAGGTGACCAGTAGCATGGGGTTGATTTGATGGAGCCAGTAATGCAGCGCATTGCCTCGTTAAGTTTTGTGTCTACCTTTTTCACATGTACACTTTCCAACCAGACAGTTGCTCAATACTCGGCAGCAGAGTAGGCAAGACTAATGCCAGTTAAACCCAGACAGTCAGCAGAGGTTCCCCAGGTGGTACCACTGAGCTTATGTAGCATGTTGTCCCTTGCAGCAACTTTATGAGAAAGCTTGGTGATGTGCTCTTTGTAGCTCAGGGTTCTATCTAGAGTGATTGAGGGATATTTTGGGAAAGGATTGTACCTCAACGTTTGTCCATTGAGCAGAACTCTTGGTTTGAAGTTCGCAGCACAATTCGCTAGATGGAAATAAGAGACTTCAGTTTTTGATGTGCTTGGGATCAATCTCCAGGTCTTAAAGAAAGTTGACATCTTCTCCAGATCCTCCGTAAGAATTCGTTCACCTTCTCGAAATTACTGTGAACACCCCTTAGTGTTTGACAGTTGGAGGTGAGCCGCCAGCAGTGGTGGATGTGGGGAGAGAGATGCCAGAGTTCTGAGATGTTAATATGAGCGGACGATCTGGACGTGTTTCCGTCAGAAAAAGGAAATTTGTTCAACTGGATGTTAGGAATGTATATACACATATTAAGACTTTTGAACACCATTCAGGTTGTTTGTTCTCTATCAAAATCTTTCATTTGCTAACTATATGCCTATCAGTTCTTAGTGCCAGCAGTAGTTGGAATTATTTAGTTGGCAATATTGGTGCTCGCTTTATTCCAATAGAATAACGAAGATTTTGGTGAGGTAAGTGATTCGTGTAGGTCATAAGTTACTGTTGGTCAGGAATATTCTTTTTTGAAAGTCAGAATGTGTTGCGCTAAAATATTATGTGTCAGTTTAGAAATGTTGAGAATAAGTAAAGAGAAAACAGTCTCAGTACGTTCAGTTTCACTCTGGAGTTTGAAACTCAAGTAACGTAGAAATTTTACCAGGACAGTCATTCTTTACATTCAATGGGAAGTTTCACCCTTTAAATTACTTTTGCATAACTGTTGATCAGATTAAATTACGATACCTCGCAGCTGAAGAATTCGAGTGGCATTGGTTTGTTTATAAAAATTTTGTCGACGGATGATAAGGGAAAATTTTTTCGAGAAAACGAATGTGGTGCTAGGAAGAGATGCAGTACTTCGCTTATAGTGATAAATTACGTACCGTATCGTCTCTTTCAAAGATATTCAGAGTTCCGGTCGACCTTATTCATCGACTGCTAGAATAAAGGTTGCTGTAACACGGAAACAACAGAAAAGAAATATCAGGTTACCAAGTTACATTGAGCGAGTGTCGTTATGTTTGAATACCACAGTACATGGCAGAGGAAAGGCAACGTTCTTAGGCCCATGGAGGAACTCAATACTCCAAATATTGGACCATAAGATACGCGGCCAGCCGTATCACTGAGAGATCAGTCACTCGCGAATGCCTCTGGTACTGTACTGACATTGATGCCGGCAGTTACTCTCCCGTATTTTTTCCTCAGCATGTAGTCTCCCATTTTACGGATGCAATGTAGGTGTACAGGCCTCATAGAATACCACGCTAAACAGGTTGTGACGTAACGTTAATAAACGTATTTGGAAGTACAGGTCTTGAAGGGCAGTCACGACGCAATATTAGGATATCTGTTTTGTCACTCAAACTATCGACTAAAGGCTACTGATCGGAAACTAAATACGTCTCTGTTCGTATGGGGGTTAATGCCAGCGATAGTGTTTGACATTACTGTTAGTGTTGCAACTTTTCTACGTTTAATTTTGTGAACGAAACTGGAGTAAACTGGACTGTTATTCCTTACAACCTGTGTATCTGTGTTGTAATGCTGAACAACGCAAATGGTGTAACTTCTGATATTGTCCCTGTGTATTTTTTCTTCTGTTCATATTTGGGTGTGCAGCCGGATCCCGTCGACATTCTGCCAAGATATTTCGGCCCAGAGACGTTCGGCCATCTTCAGGTCAATAGTCAACTACTGAAGAGCCCCGGTGCATTCACCGTATTTAAGCCGAATCTCCCGTATGCGAAATGCATATTCTAAAATAGGCAGATTCCTTAGAAAAATAAAATTAAGGTTATCTTCCTAAGAGTTTGGCCCTAGCTGGACCCGTTAAAGATACAACTGAAAAAAGCGTGCTTTTGCAAAATTCCTTGTGAGTACAGTATATAGGCCAGCCGACAGGAACTGTCCTGGAGTGTTGTACAGAACACGAACATCCACCTTCGGCAACCGTTCAAATAAGCAGCAGTACACCGCCGTATTTCCATGGGACACTCAATGTAATATAAGAGAACAAAAGTTTTAGCTCCAATTTCCAGTATTTGGGATTCTGTAATCAAAGAATCGGAGGAAATACGTCTTGCCGGTAACCCTCTAGATCGTGACAACGGCTTTCAACTGAATAACAGTTGGAGTAACATCGAAATCGACGGGGTCATTCGGTACTCAGTGATTAGATCATCTCTCACTTCTACCACCGAGGGCAAGCACACAAACTCGGCTGTCCTGCTCCTGTGATCACCCGATGCATTCGCCGAACGACACCAGCGCACTGCGCATGTTCGAGATTTCGGCACAAATACGTACTGTGAATGCACCTGGGCTCTTCAGTAGCAGTCTGTTCACCTGAATACGGCCGGACGTCTCTGTGCAGAATGTCGACGGGATGCGGCTGCACACCGGAAGATTATTAGAAGAATGCAAGTGGTAGTTACGGAAAGGCTATCTGATAAAACGAATAACCATAACTGTGTGTATAACTGTATTTTTCTAAAAACTTTACCGCAAGTAAGAAGTAAACCTAAACTATGAACTAAGTAAGCTACAATGCATGACGTCACAATACGTGACCTGCAATTCCAACACATAAAACTAACAAAAAAATTACATAAAGTAGTATTCGGATTTTGAAAGAATAAGTAACCAAAATGTTTCAACTAAGGTCTCCTGTTAAATTACGTACGCATTCTGACCGAGCAAATATCCAAAACACTAAATAGTGCACACCCATAACAACAGTGCTGTGTGAGAATAAGACTGTCAGCATATGAAGAAAAATCTGATGTAATCTTTACTTAAACCTAATCTTTGGAAAACGAAGCAGACTGTGAATGATCCAACTGTAACCTGACTATTCCTAACGAAATTTCATATGACTTGGCTGTGGCCACGAAAACTGACATGTGATGAACATTAAATATGCAGGGCAGCAGCAAGCAAGCTAAGTAGGAAAGAAGTAGCCATTCGCAGTGCAATGAAAGGGCATGCAACTATTCTAAACACATCATGCTTAACTTCTGAAGTAACTACGTCCCGTTTTGTGAAATGCGGTGGCGCACATAATTAAAAATGTGAAAATTGTTTCGTGCGGACAGGGTGGTAGAATATGAATTTCCTAATTGACTGAAACTAACTGTCATTTTAAAAAAACTGTATTACAGAAATTGACACTCATGGTCTATTACAATTATCATTACAAAAATGTATCTTTTACAACAACTTTCCCTCTGTCAGGAAATTAATTCCTGAAAATTGTAAGGAAGTGGCGAAATCTATAACCTATGAGTGCAAGCATGTGAACCGATAACTTAACCTGTTCTCGTCTGAACAATGATCCAACACAAACCACTGAAGAAAAAATTTCACTAAAACTTTCCGTTTTTCAAACACATCACAAATACGCGCAAGCAAGGAATGCGGCAACAACTTTACCTCATAATCTTCACTTGTCCAATTAATCTTTATCAGATTATAATTCACATTTCATTCTTTTTTTTATCTCTGTGCCCTGCAAGCTACTTCCAGGCGCTCAGCAATATTGCCGTCACCCCACTCTCCCAGTAACCTCATCTAGAATGCCTGCTACAACGACACTGCTACTGAAAACCAAAGATCACAGTCCATGTACTCAGAACCTGTGTGGTGCAAAGTATCGACTATCGAAAACTACTTTTTGAAACCTGTTCGGTGTACAAATATGAAAAATGGCACATCCTACGAAAATAGAAAGCTCACATCCCCCTCCTTAAATACCAGAAGTAAAGCAGAAACGCTAAAGTGTTAAGTACTTACGCCTACAGGCCAGTATCTCAGTAACTTAACCTTTTGTTAGTACTAATTACTTACTTCCAGTGATACAATGAGCGTTGAAATCATGGTATTGCCGAGTGCTTTCAGAGCGGCAGCGATGTAAAATTGAATGCTGTGACGAACGAATTCTTCCGTAGAATGCGAAAGTGATCCATTGCAGTCTTTATTTGGAATGCTTCTCGTATCTGGAAACTTTATAAGATAATGTATTCTAGAGCACTTAATAGGTAAGCATGTTCCCAAATGGTGTAAATTAATTCAACGACCCTCCCAAGATATATGGATCGTTAGTGAAACAAGGATCAATTAAAAGAAACATGGCCGCGTAATTGAGGACTCACCAAAGACCAGACGCTAATGAGAGAGGTTCCGACAGCAGTTCATTTCCCTTAATAGGGACAAGATGCATATGCTACCATGACCACGCGTGATTCACTGCTACCTGTGATCAAAGCCATTGCTACAAACTCCCATTCCAGAGTTCGACATCAAAGAAATAGCTTACGAAGCATAATGGAAGTAACATCTATTATCGAGGCATGTGCTTAGCGAGAATAATACAGACACGATAAGCTGTATAGGAATGTGCCTATTGCAGCAGAAACTTTATCACTCCGTCTTTACACCTTTCTCCAAAAGGTAAGTGAGTTGATATGTTCAAAAAAATTTTATGCTGAACTATTGATGTGACGTAGGGGCGACTTCCAAGCAAATAATGAGAGCGTGTATCTTGATCACAATCAGAATTTCATCAATATATCATGAACTTTCCGATTCAGATTACTTTTAGTGAGTAAATAATTATCAGCATTCGTGTCAAGAGCACTCTGTTATCCCCGTATATCTACATAAACGTATATTTCAGAAAAGGGGAAGAAATTCAGCAATCAGTCACAAATCAAATACATATTTTTATTGAAGATATTGATCTCAGCTATTGAGTATCAATCTTCAGTTCGTTCAAATCGAGTCATAACTTAGAGACTCGTCATGCTTTTGACAACACATGTTATCATACAATTTCAAGACGTACATGGCCAGATTTTAACTTTCAGTTACTTGCACAACCCGACTAAGTAATGAGTAATAGTATAATAATATAAATGGAAAGCAGACTTTTGGAAGTGAAG
Source organism: Schistocerca cancellata (assembly GCF_023864275.1). Taxonomy (NCBI): domain Eukaryota; kingdom Metazoa; phylum Arthropoda; class Insecta; order Orthoptera; family Acrididae; genus Schistocerca; species Schistocerca cancellata. Next base: position 813,306,476 of record NC_064630.1, read on the forward strand.
TACTCAGATTACAAACCGTAAGTGAACGAAGGACGGCCACAGGATTACAGTTCCAGAGGATATAAGCTCATTATGTGGAATAATGCTTTACACAAACACTACAAAACGGTGAAAGGAGACGCTACTGTAACACTGGTTTTTGATCAGTGTCTAACTGAAGTGAAATGAGCACCGTCGTGAGGAAAAAAAAAAGGTGTGCACATGAAGATTAAAATGCAGGTATGAATAAAAATAAGTGAAGGTTCCAAACTGTACACCAACTAGATTGCATTCAGAGCATGACGACAGAATAGCTCCATACTTAGCAATCATCATGTCTCGACGAAAGATCCATGCTAAAATACTGGAAAGTAGCACATGCCACACCAGTATTCAGTTAAGGAAATAGATATAATACATTGAATTACAGAAACGTTTCACTGACGACAGTAGCAAATTGGATAACACCGTATTTTCGAACCTTATGAATTCGGAGAAAACGTTCTACTGACACATAATCAGAAAATGTCGTTCTTGGGAACACAAATAGTTCTTTACTCACATGAAGTTATTAGTGCCATCTACAGGGATTGTTACATTGATTATTTTTGGATTTCCTGAAGACTTTTGACACCTTTCCTCACAAGACACTTCTAATCAAACTGCATGCCTTTCGAGAATCACTGTATTTGTGCTACTGAATTCTTGATTTCCTATCAGATAGGTGACAATACGAAGTAATCCACAGAAAGTCATCGAGTAAAACAGAACTGATATCTGGCGTTCCACAAGGAAATAATATATTTACTCCGCTGTTCTTAATTACATAAGAAAATTGAGAGACTATCTAACCAGCCCTCTTAGATTGTTTTCAAATTATTATGTTATTTATTGTGTAGTAAAGTCATCAGAAGGTCAAAACCTATTGCTCAGTGATCTAGAAAAGATATATGTATGGTGCTTAAAATGGAAATAATGAATAATGTAAGGTCGTCCACATCAGTACTGAAATTAATCCGTGAAATTTCGGTTACACGATAAATCACATAAATATAAAGCTGTCAGTTCAACTAAATACCTAGGAATAATAGTTATGAACAATTTGAACTGCAACGATCGCATAGGTCATGTTGTGGGGAAGGCGAACTAAAGATTGCGTTTATTGGCAGAACACTTAGAAAATGCAACAAATCCACCAAAGAGACTGCCTACACTAAGCTTGTTCGTCCTCAGCTATAGTATTTATGAGCAGATAGGAGTCACTAAAGACATCGAAAGATTTCATAGAATGGTAGCTCGTTTTGTACAGTCGCGAAATAGGGGAGAGAGTGTCAGGGATTTTATACGCAAGTTTCGGGAACAATAATGAAAACAAAGGTGGTTTCTGTTGCGGTGAGATCTTTGTATGAAATTTCAGGCACCATCTTCCTCGTACGAATGCGGAAATAATTTTTGTTGCTAATTTTCATTGTGAGAAATAATCATCACAGTAAAATAAGAGACATTAGAGGTGTCATGGAAAGTGTTCAAATAGCCCACCCGCTGTTCGTGATGGAATGGTAGGGAATTAGTATTAAGATGGGTCGATGAACCCTCTGCCAGGTACATTAGTGTAAATAGCAGAGTAGCTATTTAAATGTAGATACAAATGTAAAGGAGGGGGTGTCTCGAAAACACTACCTTAAAGAAGGTATATGTTTCTATGATCTGCGCTAATACAGCGAGAAGAAAGTAATTTAGTAGTCCAGATAAAGTAATGGATGGTACGACTGAAGATGAAATATATTTCCTTCTTCATCCTCCAAGGAAATAGTGATTGCTTCCTTGGCCTTCCAATATCGGTTCTCCTACGACGAACCGTCTTTTGTATTTTTGCTCCCGTTCTAATCTCGTATGAAGCTACTGAAAATTATTTTCTTTGACTCTATTTTCTACTTTAAAATATTCGACTGTCTCGTCAATTTAAAATACATCCCGGTTGGTACAGCCTTCCATGGGTGTCAGGAATAACATTTACGATTATACACACCATAATAAGAAATTCTTTATTTGTCAACGATGTCTTTGAGCCCTACAGGACAACTAGTGCAGTGATCATTTTATAAACCTTCACTCCTGTCCCTTTCCTAGTTCTCGTGGAACTTCCGATTGTTCCATTTATGGCTTGCTGGTTGTGATGTTTGTGATAAATATCATGATGTCGTACGTTCCGCCGCAACCAAGTTATTAGATACGAGACATTCGTTCAAGAGCTCTGTTATCTAGAGCTATTGTTTTTGAGACCGAATATTAGGCGTAGTCTTGACCTCTTGTGCAAATATTTTCATTTTATATCTCGAGCAGATCTATTGAGCTAGATACCTACTGCGCTTTGATGACCAAATTATTATTCAGGAAGCAGTAGTGAATGTAATTTTATGTTTATTTTAACTACAGGGCTTCTTCTTCACACATCTCATTATATTATCAGTATGAGTATCAAAAGGTGTAGAGGGTAATCCGCAGTTCGGGTGTACCTTTTGGTCCATGTATTTTTTACCAAATGCATGGTATAAGTTTTATGTAACTTCCAAGAGATGGACAGTATACGATCATTTTATCATAGAACCTCATAGCAAGGGTCTCAGTTTTTCATAATCAGCTGTAGTAGGACGAATCAACAGTTTTAAGGAAAACACTTCTATACAATATAAGCCTTATTTAAGAACTGATTTTTGAAGCAAAAAATGTGACTGATGTATTACGCAATAGACATAAGAACAAAGAATGGAATATGTATCACTGGTTATTGATGGGGTTTGGAGGATCACGTTTCAAAAAGCAGAGAGATATTGACAGAAAAAAGAAAGCATAAGGTTATTTTGATGTAGAAACAGAGGAGGACTGATGAAAAACACCTGTGTAGCTTGTCCGTGAATGCTTCTCTCGAGATTTATGTTCTCGAAACCACCAGACAGAAAGAACCCGCAGTGCAGCATAGAATGCTGCAAGATTGCGAACCCATTTGCCTTGATATCGTGATACGGTTGCAGTGTTCAGCTGTCACGAAAGTGCTGAGTGATGAATAATCTAAGGCTTTATGAAGGTAGCCAACGTTAATCTAACGAGAACACTGCTGAAATTTGCACCAATTCCCACGTGAGATACATAAAGATAAGGGGATTAGTACATGGTCCGAAGTGCACGAAACGTACCACCAAGCTTAATCGATGATATATAGCGTCAAATGAACAAGCAACATGATAGGTACAAAGCAAGCTAGCAATTCAGTCGATTATAGCCTCATAAGAGTTCTGTTTTCGTTAAAAGAAAAATAGCTGGTGAACGGTAACGCTGATTCAGGAGCTACGTCGTCATCGAGATTCGTGGCGAACGTGCTACCAAACACACTTATAAACGCTGATTGCAGGGATAGAATAAAAGTTTTAATTATTACCTCCGCGTTTAAATGTGTGTCAGGACTACAATCATGAACACCAAACAAACAGAACTTTCAGTAACATGATTTTGTTTTTCAAGGCAATAACTGAAAATTTTATGGAACCTTTCCTAGTCACTGTCATACACGGTGAGTCAGGGGAAAGGTACATGCCTTGAGGGTGATAGTATTAGTGATTCTGAACAAAAAGCTTCATATGGTTTCCGAGCTAGGATAGCTCTGTACGTTTTTCTTGACTAACTCGAAAATTGAGGCCTCTAGCAAAAATGTGTTGCAGTAAAACACTTAACTACGTTAAACTTCCTACAAAAGAGGTCCCGTTAATTTCTTCTCTAGGGCTAATAGTATGCGCGAAGATAACGAGGACTCACTGAAAATCTCGAACGATACGCAGCTTACGTAGTTTTTGTAGGCCAATTCGAGATAATTTCCTGACCTGATTGACCACAAATGTCCCACATTAAATAGTTTCTTTAGACTTCCTCTACGCTAGTGCGGTACGTTGTAAACAAAGACAATATACTGAATAGTGCTGAACATAAATAACAATGTACATTAAACGTTTTCTATCTCGGTAACCATTCGGAAGCTTTTTGATCAGAATCACCAATTATCATTCACGGAGCTCGTGGAATATTTTCTGGCGGAGACAATTAATTTTCAACACCGTCAATGTAATCTTGTGAACTGTTGTCCATAACGCTGGATCTTCCGCACTCGGTGCAGCAGCAAACACATGCTCACCTTATACAGTTTCTGTGCCTACAGTCACTAACACTACAAACAAGAAACGAAACCCGTTAGATATGATTTACAAATGTTATGAAGTGTTAAACAAGCGTATCGTTTAAATTGATGAGGTACCGAAAAATAGTAGCCGTAGACTGTGAATTATATAATAATTTCTCTAAGATGTAAAGTGAGGGGGGAGGGGGAGGAGGGAGAGGGAGGAGTAGGAAGCCGATGCAGTTGCTGACGAGGCAGGTAATCCACAGCCAATGTAACGCTATATTTACGAACAATTTTTTGAATGTTTTCCTCTTTTATTCTCTTTAAAAACTGAACTGACCCCATGGATTCTATCTTTATTATCATTCCAGCCTTGTGCTTTGGCGTTGACATCGCTCCATCGTTCTGCATTTTTGTAGCGTTGACAATCTCAACGGTCACCTAGATAGACACGTTGCATTTACTTATTACGTTACTTTTACGTTTAACTGATATCGAAACTTAGATTATTGATGCGAATGGATAATACCCAACCAAACATTGTAATTTGCCTCACGATGGAGGTTTTGTGGACACAGCCTGGTCATGTCTAACTAAAGCATCCGAAGAATATATGATACGAGAAATGTCTGGTGCATAGCGGGGACTGGAGCACGTTTACGCAATGGGCACGTTTACGAATGTCGCTTTTCTCGGGAACCATTCTTGGTAGATCGCTACCGACAATGAAAGACTAGCACTGCCATCTACTGAGGGTTCTCACAAAGTTCATGACACCAGTTTAGTGAACGTCAGAGCGCGAAGAAGATATTTGCATTTCAGTGCAAGGCGGTTAAATATTGTTACTCAAGTATCGAAGCTCCTAGGAAGCTTACCTTTTAGAATTGAGAACAGGTAAACATAGGTTCGTTTGCAGGAGATTATTCTACTTTACAAAGTACACTTTTGTAATTTAGCAGCGTGGAAGTTGCTACAATTGTTTTGAAACTAGTTCAAATGTGAGCGTGGGGCCGGTTTACGCAGGCTGTTGGGGCACGATTACGCACTATTTTGCACTGTCACCGTAACTGTTATCTCAGTCAAGGAAACTTTAAGACAACAGCTCTTAGAAACACAATGTAACAAAGTGAAAGCATAGGAGAGTAAAAGGAGAAATAGCTGAAAATGCAATTTGATCTGTCTAAGAAATTGTGACCATTGTGTACATTAACGAAATCTAGGCGTTTTTATTAACTTGTATTGTGAGGTTTAAAATTAAAAAAAATGAAAGAATTCTAAGAAAGCATGTGTAACATGTTGTTGTTGTGGTCTTCAGTCCTGAGACTGGTTTGATGCAGCTCTCCATGCTACTCTATCCTGTGCAAGCTTCTTCATCTCCCAGTACCTACTGCAACCTACATCCTTCTGAATCTGCTTAGTGTATTGATCTCTTGGTCTCCCTCTATGATTTTTACCCTCCACGCTGCCCTCCAGTGCTAAATTTGTGATCCCTCGATGCCTCAGAACATGTCCTACCAACCGATCCCTTCTTCTAGTCAAGTTGTGCCACAAACTTCTCTTCTCCCCAATCCTATTCAATACCTCCTCATTAGTTACGTGATCTACCCACCTTATCTTCAGCATTCTTCTGTAGCACCACATTTCGAAAGCTTCTATGCTCTTTTTGTCCAAACTAGTTATCGTCCATGTCTCACTTCCATACATGGCTACACTCCATACAAATACTTTTAGAAACGACTTCCTGACACCTAAATCTATATTCGATGTTAACAAATTTCTCTTCTTGAGAAACGCTTTCCTTGCCATTGCCAGTCTACATTTTATATCCTCTCTACTTCGACCATCATCGGTTATTTTACTCCCTAAATAGCAAAACTCCTTTACTACTTTAAGTGTCTCATTTCCTAATCTAATTCTCACAGCATCACCTGACTTAATTCGACTACATTCCATTATCCTCGTTTTGCTTTTGTTGATGTTCATCTTATATCCTCCTTTCAAGACACTGTCCATTCCGTTCAACTGCTCTTCCAAATCCTTTGCCGTCTCTGACAGAATTACAATGTCATCGGCAAACCTCAAAGTTTTTACTTCTTCTCCATGAATTTTAATACCTACTCCGAATTTTTCTTTTGTTTCCTTTACTGCTTGCTCAATATACAGATTGAATAACATCGGGGAGAGGCTACAACCCTGTCTCACTCCTTTCCCAACCACTGCTTCCCTTTCATGCCCCTCGACTCTTATAACTGCCCTCTGGTTTCTGTACAAATTGTAAATAGCCTTTCGCTCCCTGTATTTTACCCCTGCCACCTTCAGAATTTGAAAGAGAGTATTCCAGTCAACATTGTCAAAAGCTTTCTCTAAGTCTACAAATGCTAGAAACGTAGGTTTGCCTTTTCTTAATCTTTCTTCCAAGATAAGTCGTAAGGTCAGTATTGCCTCACGTGTTCCAACATTTCTACGGAATCCAAACTGATCTTCCCCGAGGTCGGCTTCTACCAGTTTTTCCATTCGTCTGTAAAGAATTCGCGTTAGTATTTTGCAGCTGTGACTTATTAAACTGATAGTTCGGTAACTTTCACATCTGTCAACACCTGCTTTCTTTGGGATTGGAATTATTATATTCTTCTTAAAGTCTGAGGGTATTTCGCCTGTCTCATACATCGTGCTCACCAGATGGTAGAGTTTTGTCATGACTGGCTCTCCCGAGGCCATCAGTAGTTCTAATGGAATGTTGTCTACTCCCGGGGCCTTGTTTCGTCTCAGGTCTTTCAGTGCTGTGTCAAACTCTTCACGCAGTATCTTATCTCCCATTTCATCTTCACCTACATTCTCTTCCATTTCCATAATATTGTCCTCAAGTACATCGCCCTTGTATAAACCCTCTACATACTCCTTCCACCTTTCTGCTTTCCCTTCTTTGCTTAGAACTGGGTTGCCATCTGAGCTCTTGATATTCATACAAGTGGTTCTCTTCTCTCCAAAGGTTACTTTAATTTTCCTGTAGGCAGTATCTATCTTACCCCTAGTGAGACAAGCCTCTACATCCTTACATTTGTCCTCTAGCCATCCCTGCTTAGCCATTTTGCACTTCCTGTCGATTTCATTTTTGAGACGTTTGTATTCCTTTTTGCCTGCTTCATTTACTGCATTTTTATATTTTCTCCTTTCATCAATTAAATTCAATATTTCTTCTGTTACCCAAGGATTTCTATTAGCCCGCTTCTTTTTACCTACTTGCTCGTCTGCTGCCTTCACCACTTCATCCCTCAGAGCTACCCATTCTTCTTCTACTGTATTTCTTTCCCCCATTCCTGTCAATTGTTCCCTAATGCTCTCCCTGAAACTCTCTACAACCTCTGGTTCTTTCAGTTTATCCAGGTCCCATCTCCTTAAATTCCCACCTTTTTGCAGTTTCTTCAGTTTCAATCTGCAGTTCATAACCAATAGATTGTGGTCAGAATCTACATCTGCCCCAGGAAATGTCTTACAATTTAAAACCTGGTTCCTAAATCTCTGTCTTACCATTATATAATCTATCTGAAACCTGTCAGTATCTCCAGGCTTCTTCCATGTATACAGCCTCCTTTCATGATTCTTGAACCAAGTGTTAGCTATGATTAAGTTATGCTCTGTGCAAAATTCTACAAGGCGGCTTCCTCTTTCATTCCTTCCCCCCAATCCATATTCACCTACTATGTTTCCTTCTCTCCCTTTTCCTACTGACGAATTCCAGTCACCCATGACTATTAAATTTTCGTCTCCCTTCACTACCTGAATAATTTCTTTTATCTCGTCATACATTTCATCTATTTCTTCATCATCTGCAGAGCTAGTTGGCATATAAACTTGTACTACTGTAGTAGGCATGGGCTTTGTGTCTATCTTGGCCACAATAATGCGTTCACTATGCTGTTTGTAGTAGCTAACCCGCATTCCTATTTTTTTATTCATTATTAAACCTACTCCTGCATTACCCCTATTTGATTTTGTATTTATAACCCTGTAATCACCTGACCAAAAGTCTTGTTCCTCCTGCCACCGAACTTCACTAATTCCCACTATATCTAACTTTAACCTATCCATCTCCCTTTTTAAATTTTCTAACCTACCTGCCCGATTAAGTGATCTGACATTCCACGCTCCGATCCGTAGAACGCCAGTTTTCTTTCTCCTGATAACGACGTCCTCTTGAGTAGTCCCCGCCCGGAGATCCGAATGGGGGACTATTTTACCTCCGGAATATTTTACCCAAGAGGACGCCATCATCATTTAATCATACAGTAGAGCTGCATGTCCTCGGGAAAAATTACGGCTGTAGTTTCCCCTTGCTTTCAGCCGTTCGCAGTACCAGCACAGCAAGGCCGTTTTGGTTAATGTTACAAGGCCAGATCAGTCAATCATCCAGACTGTTGCCCCTGCAACTACTGAAAAGGCTGCTGCCCCTCTTCAGGAACCACATGTTTGTCTGGCCTCTCAACAGATACCCCTCCGTTATGGTTGCACCTACGGTACGGCCAACTGTATCACTGAGGCACACAAGCCTCCCCACCAACGGCAAGGTCCATGGTTCATGGGGAGGATGTGTAACATAACACTCTTTAAAAGATAACGTTATATCATGGGATGCAAGTAGAAAATCTAGATAATAAGTACCTCATACATTTTTTCTAACCAAAGGAAAAAAAAATGACAGAACTTATATCATCCAGTCTATCGGCTTCTGAAGTGTTTCGAGTTTAACATTCCCTCGGTATCGAGGTCTTTGGCGACCATGGGGCAAATAAGTTATGAATCTGAAGAATAGGTATCGGTAGCCCAGACCACTGGCTGACATGGAAAAACACAGAGTTGCGTATTTTATATCCGTTACATCTCTGCTTTGCAACCAAAGTACTAAATGATATATGCAGTACATTATTCCTGAGTAACGTAAACAGTGCTAATGTAACGTATGAATACAGTGTGAAACAAATGGAAACTATGTGTGGCAAATAATTAAACCTGATGATTAATTCCTGCTTATTTTGTAAGTGGAATTGAAAGGGATGAGTTCTATATTTATTACCCACCACCTGTTGTCATATCACACACTGCAACTGCTAGTGATTTAAAAAACAGATTAATGAAATGATCAGATAGTTGATTACGATTAGAAACTCATTTCCGTTAGACAAACTAAAATTTAATTCTCCCGGAGTAACAGTATGAATTCAAAGATCTATACCTTCTCGTCAGATTTATAATATTCAGTAATATACAGGGAGGAAATTACAGCATCAGTGCTACCTAATGTCCAGAACGGGTCTCAAAACAGGCATTACGTACAGGTGACCCTGTGTGTGTACTAAACTGTGTCGGGATATCTCACTAAAATGTGAGACGCGGTAGTCGAATTCAGTAGTAGTATTTGGCAGTGTTGCGAGGGTTTCTGCACACAGTAACCCCTTCAGGATGACAAGGTTATAACAGTGACCACTTCTGGATGACAAATGCATCCCTGTATGTTAGCCAGTGGACGTGCTATAAGATGAGCATCAGGAAATGAATGTCCCCTATAACTCCGTTTCGGAGCTTTGGAGTAGATAGCTGGGAGGGAGGAAATGGTTCACCATTCTACTGCAGTGAGGTCAAGTTTAGCGACATGTTACAAACTGACGCTAGGTTTGTCATATTGCATTCTGATCACATATGTTACCCCGGTGAAAGGCCTACGGCTGCCGCTGCTTGTAACGGGAGTATTTCGACCAGTAAGTACCGACCTCTGTCCGTCTGTCACGTCCCTGGAACACATTACGATTGTGCGACTGTTGTGAGAAGGAGACCGATGTGGCATCATCAGTTGTCAAAACTCTGAGTAAATCAAGTTAAGATTGGGTACGCCCACTCCGGAAGAATTCTAGATGCAATGGTTCTAGTATGATAATAGAAAAGAACAAATAAGTTAAATATATTTCAATGTTTTCAATTTTAATATGATAATTATGCATATATTGTGTTTCATACTAGAATGTCGTGTTCCCAGTTTGGCACAGCTTTGCCACAGGAGACACGAAAGCGGTCGAAGACGTCCGTCTTCTGGTCGGCTCCTGATCGTTGTCAGAAGGAGGCTAGTTGTTGATTACGCAATGGTTTCTATCATTTGGAAAAGAACAGCCCGGATTTCTTTACGTAATCAGTATGAAGTTTATAATCACCTAAGGGACCTTTAACAATGAACAATAAAAAATTGCATTTGCAAATGAAATCATTAATAAATGGGGCAGCTATGAGTTATATAGAAGACAAGGAGCGGCCTTCTGTCTACGACCAGGATGCCGCAGTATTCTCTGCTGCAGTAAAGGCTGTTTGACATTTACAAAAATAATATGACATGAAGGTAAAAAAAAATAAAGGAAAAGAATAGAATAAGAAATCTTGTAAACACTAAATATATTCAAACAATTCTCACAAGCAATTGGGGCTTATTTATAAACAGTATAACTTACATAACTACTTTTCTAACCGTATGGTGCGATCAGAGGCCGGCCGTGGTGGCCGTGCGGTTCTAGGCGCTCCAGTCCGGAGCCGCGCTGCTGCTACGGTCGCAGGTTCGAATCCTGCCTCGTGCATGGGTGTGTGTGATGTCCTTCGGTTAGTTAGGTTTAAGTAGTTTTAAGTTCTCTGGGACTGATGACCACAGCAGTTGAGTCCCATAGTGCTCAGAGCCATTAGGATTTCAGACTGTCCTGTGCTAGCTCCTTGGTTCACGTTTTTGTCACAAATTACAGTCATTACTTTTCTCCTTCCTTCAAGACAATTCTTGCACCGTTCAACACCTTCATAACAATAAATTGCCGGTTTTCAGTACCGAACATAAATTACTCGAATTTTATTAATTAATAATGTTGTCTGCACGTTGGCAAGACCGCTCACTTTTATGGTTTAAAGTCGACCTTCTTTACTCTTTTACATTACAAGAAGAAATACGATAAAATCTGAAGATCTGCAAAAGTTTTTAATGTCATTTTTTATTAGATCGAAGCGGAACGCTCAGTTCAGCTTCTGTTAAAATGTTTCTTTGACTGTGCAATCGATGTTCTAGCGTTCGCGCTAGATGTGCATCTTTACAGTTACGTAAATTATATAAAACAAATGTCTTTCAAAGAAAAGGTCTCATCTCATAAGTTGATCATTTAATACACAGCTAGGTGAATGCCTTTCCAAGGGTACTTACAGCTTTCATACCACGGAAATCCCAATAATATTACATCGCTTCCCGCGTGAGGAATAATGATTCTGAAAGATCATTACGACTCACGCGCAATCGTAATATTATTGGATTCACATCCTTAGTGAAAGAAGTATTTAAGGATCTCTCCTTGTAGGGAGCAAAACAAACATAACATAAGGCATATAGAGGTATGTAAGTTTCACATTAAGTAGTCAAAACTTATCACAGATGCTTGATCATTAACAAACTTGGTAGTGGCTTGATGCCATCATAAGTGCTCAAGGATTTAACACTGGTTGCTTTTTTTGCGTGTTCATAAGAATTATTCTTATTCAATCAATAAAAGCATTGGAATACTAACATAGATACAAATACAAATCAAATACACATACACATACATATATACATAAATACTGACAAGAAGAAAAGAAATTTGATTTGAAGTATTGGTGCATTTCCGCCAATTTTGAACAGAACATAAAACTTTTATCAGTCCTTCTCGTAGCGACGTCACTCTTCACTCGGTGGTTGGGAGTATTTTTTATGAACCCGGGTGATTTTCACAGGAGAATTCTTTCATTACCTCTCACTTTTCACTGCACTATAACTGGGGATCACCTTTTCACATTCTGGTGGAAAACACTGGGAATTTCACTATGTGAAGGGGAAGTGATATTTCTTGACTCGATGATCCATCGGGTCATGTCGGGGAAACGGGAATGTTGATGACTGGTTCAATGACGAATGAGTCAGTTTGGTGGCTGTCTTAATCTCATTCCAATTCATGTTTCAGCACATGGAAATACAGAAAAAAATCTGTGTTAGGACTTTCTCACTAACTAGCATCTTAATCTGAGGGAATATAGAGTTAGAATTTAAGACAGTAAAAATTACTACATAGACTATGTTGATATACATTATAAATTATCCATGGTTTGTGTCTAGGTTTTATATTCTTTCGTTAGCAAACATTAGCAAAACACGTTTCGTCTTGTACAGGTCTTTCTTAAGCAATGTATTTAGCAATATTGCCGTACCAATTTTCATAGTTAAGGAAAAGTCTTCATTAGTATCCTTTTCATGTAAATATAGTAAAATCGTGCGTAGTTTATCCACGTTTTATTATTTTTATGTCCATTTTCATCTCAAATCTGGAGCACGCTCGCGCCCGTTACGGAGAGGAATGCTTATTGTTGAGTGCGGGCCGGCGAGCAGTCATTGAATGTTGCCACAGTGCTTCACAGTCACGTGGTAACGAACTGGCGGTTTAACAGCGTTGGCAGTCCGCGCCCTGCACGAGGCAGACAGTTCAGTGGCTACCAATAGTTTTTTTTTGTTTTTGTTTTTTTAAATTGTGCATTTTGTTGAATCATGCAGCTCGTCAAGGCGACATGGTCAACCTGGACGGTAAATCGACTGCACCAGCGACGAAGAACAGTCGTCGATGAAAATGACTACTATCACCTATTGCAGTGAGTACAATAGCTTGTCTGTCCTTTGACTGATAGTCATTGTATCGTCGTTGCATTGTAGTGCTACTTCACACGCGGAACATCACACGTGTCGTTAAGTTTATTACAGCTTTGATTCACGCAAGAGATAACTAGTTTTTCGTGTCCACACATGTGTCAGATTACGATATTACACACACCAATATACACGTGTCCATCATTTTGTCACTGAGTGAGTCACATGCATCAATCCATACGTGTCCACATAGGCGTCTTTATACTACAGAGTAACACAGGTAATGCTAAAATTACTTATCATAAAAGGATCATTTACAAAATATACATTTTTTAACTACTTTCCAAGACGTAGCGAATGTGTGTTTGCTATTCTGAATGGTGCTTTTGAAGCACATTAGATTTAATATGTATTTTAATTCTGATTCTTTTCCTTTTCTTATTGTCCTATAACAGCCTTCTTTTTAGTTTCTTTGTTCATTTACTCGGTTATATCAATAATCAGTAAAATATACCCTCGTTGGCGTGCCAAACAGTTCAAGTTCAAAACTTCATCTAACAGAAATCGAGAAAATTGTTCATATTTCCTAGAATGCTTTTGCTCACAGCAAATCAGATGTACATCACGTTTCGATTAGTGACTCCAGATACGCATTAACCAACGAGCCACGATCATCAGTACACACAATATACACACGTCAAGTCTTTTGAACCAATTTCTAAATTTCTTCCCCTACCGGGTATGGTAGAAAGGTAAGAATACTAAAGAAGATAACTACAATAGGGTAATGCAAAGAAATAAAAGATACGAAGATAGATAATAGGTGAAATGATCAGTTTAGCAAATTAATTCTTCAGCTCCACCGTTTTTTAGCGTCATCCTCGCGGCATAACTTGACTTCAGTATTAAAATGTCGCACAAATCTGCTTCCAAAGCATCTTAAAATATATGTCAAAATCACGTCATGCTGACATAGCATAAGAACATAAGCAGATTATCTCAGTCCTCAACTAGGTATCTTAGTATCGAAGGTTTCTGTATGATACTCGTGGCATAGGAATAGAAGCTTTAAGTTTCTCCAATACAGGACCTAATTATCATTATAAATGCACATTTCTTGAATGGTTGACTTATAGTAATAAATAAATTAAAGTTGCTCTGCAGTTGCGAGTACCATTACTCATTTCTTGGTACACTAACTATATGTTGCTGCTTATACTCGGTGTAATCTACAGATTACCCTTTATCAGTTTTGCATCGTACATGGTTCTAGCGACTTAAAATATCAATCCTTTGAAAGCTTAACTCAGGTTATTACTTCACATATACGGACATTCTGGCCTGAATGAGGGATTAAAGAAAACCTTTACTGTTTTGTAAAAAGGAGATTTCCCATAACTTAAAACTAAGGCAGCAGGTGGCACTTTGGCACATCCTTTACTCAGTTCAACGACTGCAGCCCTCTATTGCTCAAGAAACTTAAAACCACCTTAAAACTAAGGCAAATCTTTTTCTCCAAATACGTAGAGTACCTTCTACATCACTTCATATCTTTCAAGCTTCATCATTACTTTGTGTCCACCTCTCTCAAATGATTACGTCACCTGCAGAATACATGTACATGCTGTTGACTCACATACTTTCTAAACAGATCACACTCTTGTTCCAAGTTGCAGCTTAACATAATAAATGATATTTTTTAAATGTGTTTCATGGTACTTCTTTAGGTCTACATGGTGGTAAAGTCCTTTTACTCATCCACTAACTGGATCTGCCAACACGTAACAACCAATATGTGGCTTCCTGACTATAACAAACGATCCTTCGTATAGGCGTTGCCACTTACGATTTTTACGTAAGATGAGAGATGGTTTGAAGTGTGTCCTCAGAAGAACACGCTCGTTCAAGTGATACGACAGGACTTTGTTGATATGCCTGTCAAATGCCTTTTTTCTTAAATTTGGCATGAGTTGTGAGAGAGATCAGGGCTTGTCTTAATTTATTATCTAGGTTGACTTCTGGACCTTGTATCTTGGGGATAGGATCAGTCCATTCATTGCTTTCCTTTTGGATGGAGATTAGTTCTGAAGGTGTGAAACCGGTCGAAGTGTGTTTTTAGTTTTCGGCATGTTCATTAGCTCACAATTACCTTTGAAGTACCAGGCGGTACGCTCTGTACGAAGTTTGCTTCCGTATTCCACCTAAATTGCGTGTTATTTGCCGGAATTTCAGCCGAGATGGAGTGTGTTGGCTGGTTTGCTCGAGCATAATAGATGCGAGAATTTTGAGGTTCATGATTTTGAATATGATTGTTAGTAAAAGGTGGAGAACTATTCCTAAAGTTTGGAGCATACCGTTGTTTCTATTGCTTGGAAGTATCTGGAGTATTTCTCCCTTGAGAACAGTGCTGGAATCTAGGCTGGTTACCATACTGCTGTTGACTGTTGGTGTTAATCCAACGTCCTTTTCCATTGAAAATATTATTGCCTTGGCTATCATTGTAATTAACTGGTGAATTACCATATTGCTGTTGTGTTGTCTGGTATATGGGGTGGTACCTGTTTTGATCCTGGAATTTATGTTTCTGCTTCCCGTTACGGCGGTAGTAGTTGTTATTATCACACGGAACGTCGTGTCCTTTACTGTTTTTGGGTTGGTATGACATGCCTGAGTCTGCGCCTACACCGTGCGGCTGTGTAGTATGCAGGCCAAGATTACAATTACTCCGCGCACTAGCACGCACGTCTTCTTGAATCATGTCAAGGTTGTCAAGTACTGACAGAAAAGCCTCCGTGTCGTCGTCACTGACATTTACTAACTTCTCCCTGATTGATACCGGTAGCTTTGACTTAAGGATCATAATTACGTCCTTCGTGGAAATGGGCGTGTCCCAATATTGTATTTTTCGCAGGTATTTCTCAAAGTACCTACGGAGACCAGCACTTCTCGTATTAAACTGTTCAGCATTATATACTTCCTTTCTAAGGCGTTGTTGTATGCCTGAACTCCAGAATTTGTTCAGAAAGTGCTTTTCGAAGTCAGCGTAATTACTACATCTGTCAATTACTTCTGTTCCCCAAACAGAACCCTCTCCTTGAATGTAACCTACTATGAAGCGCATACGTTGCTTGTCATCCCAGCTCTCAGGAAAAACACCATTAAATGACTTTAGAAAAACCACTGGGTGGATGTTGCGTTTCTCTGGCAGAAAAGGCTGGAACACGCGGTGCTTGAGAACACTTTCTTCTTTCATGAGCTCGACAAGAGTTACTTGCGTACTAACGGGTTCTTACTTCTGTGACCATGTACAAGTGGAGAGAATTTTACACGTGACGCGGGATTGTTATTGTATTCATGTTCTGAAGAAAGCAAGTGTGAATATTCATTTCTATTGTCATTAGGAAAATCATTGACTTGTTGTTTCAACTGCTCGATATCCTCAGTGAGGTGTCGTTTCCACTCGGGAAGATCCCGGTGAAAAACTCTACGAATCTCTCCTAATTCACTGAGAAGCACATCTCCTGATGTACCTGGAGCAGCTAAAACTTCAACTGTGGCTGACGTAACGGCTTCTTTTAAATCGTGTTGAACCTTGTTTTCTATGTACTGTTCTTTAGTCTCGACCTATTCTACAAATTCTTTTCCTATCGTGGAACGTACGTTTGCGGCAGCGTCATTCACCCTTTTTTCAATGTTAATGTCGGATAGCGCCTGTGTGAGGTCATTGACCTGGCCTTGCAGAGTGATGACGTTGTCTGCAAGCTTGTTTACTTTAGCTCCGACCTCAGCGGACTTTTTTGAAACTTCCGTTGTAACTGCCTGACAACTTTCGATTTGTACTTTGATGTCTTTGTGCACGTTACCTACTGTGCTCTCACATGCATCTACCTTCTGCAGAATATCTTCTATCCTTTCCTTAACTTTAGTACTTAATTCCGCAATATATTCCACCGTGACTGTCCTTATTCTTGCCTCTAAGTTGGCATCAATGTTATCTAACCGATTTTTCATTGTAGCAATGGTGGTATTTAGGTCAAACAATTTTCGCACTGTCTCCTGTTCCTTTTTCCTTTCTTTTTGTTCCCTTTCTTGTCTATGTCGTTGTTTTTGTAATTTATAAGCTTCCCTTTCCAGTTTCTCCTGTTCTCTTTCTTGAAAAAAAAATTCTCATCTATTCAACCATCGAATTTTCTTCCGCTTGCTGTGACGATGATTGCTGTGACAATACGTCACGCACACTATCTTAGTCTGCCGTGCTCCCCATTCGCGAATCGGGTCTACCTGTTCTCGTTCGCGAACATAGTGGGTATGGCTTGACAACTGTGTCATTACCTTCATCCACACTGCTTGTCGGCTTGCCTCTGTCATCTGGCATGTTTATTTTCAAGTTTGTGACGTAACTGCTCAAAGAATTCTTTCGCAGCACACCGATCGTCAACTCTCAGATGCGCGCGCTGATAATCAAACGTCACACCGCGGTAGCTGACAATTGCAGAACTATACCGGGTAGAAGACAAGATGGCACCTAACTTTGAAAATAAGTGACACAAACACCTACTAGACACTGAATCCTGCTATTATGGCATCCATCTTGTTTTCTTAACCGTAGCAACAATGAAGATGCTAATAATGCTAATAAATAAACTTTGCATGAAGAGACGATCAGAAATGAATTGTAACTATGTAAATAAGCAACTATGCAAGGAAATAACAGCGATAGGATAAAATGAAGCAGTAAGGAAAGAAATTCCGGAAATCATTATTTTTTTTTGTACAAGACGCGAGATTCTATGCGTAATGAAACCGTACTTACATCAGACGTATTGCGCACTGCTGTTACTTTTAGAATTTTTTTAAAATACTTCCACGGTTTTGTTCAGTACTTCCTTTACGGCTTCCCGATGTCCACCGGATGAGGTCATGAAACAATAACAGAAAGGTTAAATTTTTTTTTTTATCAGTTCCCTGTTCGGGCGCCACATCTAGTATGATAAAAGAAAAAAAACAAATAAGTGAAATACATTTCAATTTTTTTCAATATTAATCTGATAATTATGTATATGTTGTGTTTCATACTAGAATGTAGTGTTCCCAGTTTGGCACAGCTTTGCAACAGGAAACACGAAAGCGGTCGAAGACGTCCGTCTTATGGTCGGCTCCTGATCGTTGTCAGAAGGAGGCTAGGTTTCGATTACGCAATGGCTTCTATTTTTTGGAAAAGAACAACCCGGATTTCTTTACGTAATCAGTATGAATTTTATTATTACCTAAGGGACCTTTAACAAACAACAATAAAAAAGTTGCATTTGCAAACGAAAGCATTAATAAATGGGGTATCCGTGGTCTAGGGGTAGCGTCTTTGATTCATAATCAAAAATCGTCTTCGGTCCCGGGTTCGATCCCCGCCATTGCCTGAATTTTGATAAATAATCAGCATTGGCGGCCGAAGACTTCCGGCATAAGAAGTCAGCCTCATTCTGCCAACGGCCTTGTCAAAGAGGGCGGAGCAGCGGATAGAGGTTCAAAGCACTCTCTTGTCCTATGGGTGGGAAATTGTCCCTAAAGGCGGAAGAATCAGCAATGATCAACGACATGAGGACGCAGAAGGCAATGGAAACCACTGCATTAAAGACACGTAACGTGTATCCACAGGACATGTGGTCTGCAATTGAAGAAGTGTCATGACGATCTCTCCAGTGGCAAAAGATTCCGCAATAGTCCCCCATTCGGATCTCCGGGAGGGGACTGCCAAGGGGGAGGTTACCATGAGAAAAAGATTGAATAATCTACGAAACGATAACGTTCTACGAGTAGGGGCGTGGAATGTCAGAAGCTTGAACGTGGTAGGGAAACTAGAAAATCTGAAAAGGGAAATGAAAAGGCTCAATCTATATACAGTAGGGGTCAGTGAAGTGAAGTGGAAGGAAGACAAGGATTTCTGGACAGATGAGTATCGGGTAATATCAACAGCAGCAGAAAATGGTATAACAGGTGTAGGATTCGTTATGAATAAGAAAGTAGGGCAGAGGGTGTGTTACTGTGAACAGTTCAGTGACCGGTTTGTTCTAATCAGAATCGACAGCAGACCAACACCGACAACGAATTTTTTTTTTTTTTTTTTTTTTTTTTTTTTTTTTTTTTTTTTTTTTTTTTTGTCATCAGTCTACTGGCTGGTTTGATGCGGCCCGCCACGAATTCCTTTCCTGTGCTAACCTCTTCATCTCAGAGTAGCACCTGCAACCTACGTCCTCAATTATTTGCTTGACGTATTCCAGACTCTGTCTTCCTCTACAGTTTTTGCCCTCTACAACTCCTTCTAGCACCATGAAAGTCATTCCCTCGTGTCTTAGCAGATGTCCTATCATCCTGTCCCGTCACCTTATCAGTGTTTTCCACAAATTCCTTTCCTCTCCGATTCTGCGTAGAAACTCTTCATTCCTTACCTTATCAGTCCACCTAATTTTCAATATTCGTCTATAGCACCACATCTCAAATGATTCGATTCTCTTCTGTTCCGGTTTTCCCACAGTCCATGTTTAACTACCGTACAATGCTGTACTCCAGACGTACATCCTCAGAAATTTCTTCCTCAAATTAAGGCCGATATTTGATATTAGTAGACTTCTCTTGGCCAGAAATGCCTTTTTTGCCATAGCGAGTCTGCTTTTGATGTCCTCCTTGCTCCGTCCGTCATTGGTTACTTTACTGCCTAGGTAGCAGAATTCCTTAACTTCATTGACTTCGTGACCATCAATCCTGATGTTAAGTTTCTCGCTGTTCTCATTTCTACTACTTCTCATTACCTTCGTCTTTCTCCGATTTACTCTCAAACCATACTGTGTACTCATTAGACCGTTCATTCCGTTCAGCAGATCATTTAATTCTTCTTCACTTTCACTCAGGATAGCAATGTCATCAGCGAATCGTATCATTGATTTCCTTTCACCTTGTATTTTAATTCCACTCCTGAACCTTTCTTTTGTTTCCATCATTGCTTCCTCGATGTATAGATTGAAGAGTAGGGGCGAAAGGCTACAGCCTTGTCTTACACCCTCCGTAATACGAGCACTTCGTTCTTGATCGTCCACTCTTATTATTCCCTCTTGGTTGTTGTACATATTGTATATGACCCGTCTCTCCCTATAGCTTACCCCTACTTTTTTCAGAATCTCGAATAGCTTGCACCATTTTATATTGTCGAACGCTTTTTCCAGGTCGACAAATCCTATGAAAGTGTCTTGATTTTTCTTTAGCCTTGCTTCCATTATTAGCCGTAACGTCAGAATTGCCTCTCTCGTCCCTTTACCTTTCCTAAAGCCAAACTGATCGTCACCTAGCGCATTCTCAATTTTCTTTTTCATTCTTCTGTATATTATTCTTGTAAGCAGCTTCGATGAATGAGCTGTTAAGCTGATTGTGCGATAATTCTCGCACTTGTCAGCTCTTACCGTCTTCGGAATTGTGTGGATGATGCTTTTCCGAAAGTCAGATGGTATATCGCCAGACTCATATATTCCACACACCAACGTGAATAGTCGTTTTGTTGCCACTTCCACCAATGATTTTAGAAATTTTGAAGGAATGTTATCTATCCCTTCTGCCTTATTTGACCGTAAGTCCTCCAAAGCTCTTTTAAATTCTGATTGTAATACTGGATCCCCTATCTCTTCTAAATCGACTCCTGTTTCTTCTTCTAACACATCAGACAATTCTTCACCCTCATAGAGGCTTTCAATGTATTCTTTCCACCTATCTGCTCTCTCCTCTGCATTTAACTGTGGAATTCCCGTTGCAATCTTAATGTCTCCACCGTTGCTTTTAATGTCACCAAAGGTTCTTTTGACTTTCCTGTATGCTGAGTCTGTCCTTCCGCCAATCATATCTTTTTCGATGTCTTCAAGTTTTTCCTGCAGCCATTCCGTCTTAGCTTCCCTGCACTTCCTATTTATTTCATTCTTCAGCGACTTGTATTTCTGTATTCCTGATTTTCCCGGAACATGTTTGTAATTCCTCTTTTCATCAATCAACTGAAGTATTTCTTCTGTTACCCATGGTTAAGAAACCTTCCGAACTTCTGTGATGGTCCTTTTTAGAGATGTCCATTCCTTTTCAAATGTACTGCCTACTGCGCTATTCCTTAGTACTTCCGTTTCCCACTTCTTTGCGTATTGATTCTTCCTGACTAATGCCTTGAACTTCAGCCTACTCTTCATCACTACTATATTGTGATCTGAGTCTATATCTGCTCCTGGGTACGCCTTACAATCCAGTATCTGATTTCTGAATCTCTGTCTGACCATGATGTAATCTAATTCAATTCTTCCCGTATCTCCCGGCCTTTTCCAAGTAAACCTCCTCCTCTTGTGATTCTTGAACAGGGTATTCGCTATTACTAGCTGAAACTTGTTACAAAACTCAATTAGTCTTTCTCCTCTTTCATTCCTTGTACCAAGCCCATATTCTCCTGTAACCTTTTCTTCTACTCCTTCCCCTATAATCGCATTCCAGTCGCCCATGACTACTAGATTTTCGTCCCCCTTTACATACCGCATTACCCTTTCAGTATCCTCATACACTTTCTCTATCTGTTCATCTTCAGCTTGCGACGTCGGCATGTATACCTGAACTATAGTTGTCGGTGTTGGTCTGCTGTCGATTCTGATTAGAACAACCGACAACGATAGTTCAGGTATACATGCCGACGTCGCAAGCTGAAGATGAACAGATAGAGGAAGTGTATGAGGATATTGAAAGGATAATGCAGTCCGTAAAGGGGGACGAAAATCAAATAGTCATGGACGGCTGGAATGCAGTTGTAGGGGAAGGGGTAGAAGAAAAGGTTACAGGAGAATATGGGCTTGGAACAAGGAATGAAAGAGGAGAAAGACTAATTGAGTTCTGCAACAAGTTTCAGCTAGTAGTAGCGAATACCCTGTTCAAGAATCACAAGAGGAGGAGGTATACTTGGAAAAGGCCGGGAGATACGGGAAAAATTCAATTAGATTACATCATGGTCAGACAGAGATTCCGAAATCAGGTACTGGATTGTAAGGCGTACCCAGGAGCAGATATAGACTCAGATCACAATATAGTAATGATGACGAGTAGGCTGAAGTTCAAGACATTAGTTAGGAAGAATCAATATGCAAAGAAGTGGGATACGGAAGTACTAAGGAATGACGAGATACGTTTGTAGTTCTCTAACGCTATAGATACAGCAATAAGGAATAGCGCAGTAGGCAGTACAGTTCAAGAGGAATGGACATCTCTAAAAAGGGCCATCACAGAAGTTGGGAAGGAAAACATAGGTACAAAGAAGAAAGCTGCGAAGAAACCATGGGTAACCGAAGAAATACTTCAGTTGATTGATGAAAGGAGGAAGTACAAACATGTTCCGGGAAAATCAGGAATACAGCAATACAAGTCGCTGAGGAGAGAAATAAATAGGAAGTGCAGGGAAGATAAGACGAAATGGCTGCAGGAAAAATGTGAAGACATCGAAAAAGATATGATTGCCGGAAGGACAGACTCAGCATACAGGAAAGTCAAAACAACCTTTGGTGACATTAAAAGCAACGGTGGTAACATTAAGAGTGCAACGGGAATTCCACAGTTAACTGCAGAGGACAGAGCAGATAGGTGGAAAGAATACATTGAAAGCCTCTATGAGGGTGACGATTTGTCTGATGTGATAGAAGAAGAAACAGGAGTCGATTTAGAAGAGATAGGGGATCCAGTATTACAATCAGGATTTAAAAGAGCTTTGGAGGACTTACGGTCAAATAAGGCGGAAGGGATACATAACATTCCATCAGATTTTATAAAATCGTTGGGGGAAGTGGCAACAAAACGGCTATTCACGTTGGTGTGTAGAATATATGAGTCTGGCGATATACCATCTGACTTTCGGAAAAGCATCATCCACACAATTCCGAAGACGGTAAGAGCAGACAAGTGCGAGAATTATCGCACAATCAGCTTAACAGCTCATGCATCGAAGCTGCTTACAAGAATAATATACAGAAGAATGGAAAGGAAAATTGAGAATGCGCTAGGTGACGATCAGTTTGGCTTTAGGAAAGGTAAAGGGACGAGAGAGGCAATTCTGACGTTACGGCTAATAATGGAAGCAAGGCTAAAGAAAAATCAAGACACTTTGATAGGTTTTGTCGACCTGGAAAAAGCGTTCGACAATATAAAATGGTGCAAGCTGTTCGAGATTCTGAAAAAAGTAGGGGTAAACTATAGGGAGAGACGGGTCATATACAATATGTACAACAACCAAGAGGGAATAATAAGAGTGGACGATCAAGAACGAAGTGCTCGTATTAAGAAGGGTGTAAGACAAGGCTGTAGCCTTTCGCCCCTACTCTTCAATCTGTACATCGAGGAAGCAATGATGGAAATAAAAGAAAGGTTCAGGAGTGGAATTAAAATACAAGGTGAGAGGATATCAATGGTACGATTCGCTGATGACATTGCTATCCTGAGAAAGTGAAGAAGAATTAAATGATCTGCTGAACGTAATGAACAGTCTAATGAGTACACAGTATGGTTTGAGAGTAAATCGGAGAAAGACGAAGGTAATGAGAAGTAGTAGAAATGAGAACAGCGAGGAACTTAACATCAGGATTGATGGTCACGAAGTCAATGAAGTTAAGGAATTCTGCTACCTAGGCAGTAAAATAACCAATGACGGACGGAGCAAGGAGGACATCAAAAGCAGACTCGCTATGGCAAAAAAGGCATTTCTGGCCAAGAGAAGTCTACTAATATCAAATACCGGCCTTAATTTGAGGATGAAATTTCTGAGGATGTACGTCTGGAGTACAGCATTGTATGGTAGTGAAACATGGACTGTGGAAAAACCGGAACAGAAGAGAATCGAATCATTTGGGATGTGGTGCTATAGACGAATGTTGAAAATTAGGTGGACTGATAGGTAAGGAATGAGGAGGTTCTACGCAGAATCGGAGAGGAAAGGAATTTGTGGAAAACACTGATAAGGTGACGGGACAGGATGATAGGACATCTGCTAAGTCATGAGGGAAAGACATCCATGGTACTAGAGGGAGCTGTAGAGGGCAAAAACTGTATATGAAGACAGAGATTGGAATACGTCAAGCAAATAATTGAGGACGTAAGTTGCATGTGCTACTCTGAGATGAAGAGGTTAGCACAGGAAAGGAATTCGTGGCGGGCCGCTTCAAACCAGTCAGTAGACTGATGACAAAAAAAAATAAATAAATAAATACATGGGGCAACTATGAGTTGTGTAGAAGACAAGAAGCGGCCTTCTGTCTACGACCAGGATGCCGCAGTATTCTCTGCTGTAGTAAAGGCTGTTTGATATTTACAAAAATAATATGACATGGAGGTAAAAAAAAATATAAAAGAAAAGAATAGAAAAAGAAATCTTGTAAACACTAAATATATTCAAACAATTGTCACAAGCAATTGGGGCTTATTTATAAACAGTACTTTTGTAACTCTATGGTGCGATCAGATTTCAGCCTGTCCTGTGCTAGCTCCATGGTTCACGTTTCTGTCACAAATTACAGTCATTACTTTTCTCCTTCCTTCAAGGCAATTCTTGCACCGTTCAACACCTTCATAACAATAACTTGCGGGTTTTCAGTATCGAACATAAATTACTCGAATTTTATTAATTAATTATGTTGTCTGCACGCTGGCAAGACCGCTCACTTTTATGGCTTAAAGTCGACCTTCTTTACTCTTTCACTTTACAAGCAGAAGTACAATAAAATCTGAAGATCTACAACAGTTTTTTATGTTATTTTTTATTTAGATCGAAGCGGAACGCTCAGTTCAGCTCTGGTAAATTGTTTCTTTGACTGCGCAATCGATGTATTAGCGTCCGCGCTAGATGCGCATCTCTACAGCTACGTAAATTATATAAAAGAAATGTCCTTCAATGAATAGATCTCATATCATAAGTTGATAATTTAATACACAGCTAGGTGAATACCTTTCCAAGGGTACTCACAGCTTTCATACGACGGAAATCTCAATAGTATTACATGGTACAAGTACATTGATAGGCATTAATACTTCAGCAACGGGCAGGATAGTTAGTAGCGAAACCGTACCGGGTATGACAGAAAATTGGGCTGTTTTAATTAGTCTCCAATAGTGTAATGGTGTTATTGACAACACTGCATGTTTGTTATACACTCCTGGAAATTGAAATAAGAACACCGTGAATTCATTGTCCCAGGAAGGGGAAACTTTATTGACACATTCCTGGGGTCAGATACATCACATGATCACACTGACAGAACCACAGGCACATAGACACAGGTAACAGAGCATGCACAATGTCGGCACTAGTACAGTGTATATCCACCTTTCGCAGCAATGCAGGCTGCTATTCTTCCATGGAGACGATCGTAGAGATGCTGGATGTAGTCCTGTGGAACGGCTTGCCATGCCATTTCCACCTGGCGCCTCAGTTGGACCAGCGTTCGTGCTGGACGTGCAGACCGCGTGAGACGACGCTTCATCCAGTCCCAAACATGCTCAATGGGGGACAGATCCGGAGATCTTGCTGGCCAGGGTAGTTGACTTACACCTTCTAGAGCACGTTGGGTGGCACGGGATACATGCGGACGTGCATTGTCCTGTTGGAACAGCAAGTTCCCTTGCCGGTCTAGGAATGGTAGAACGATGGGTTCGATGACGGTTTGGATGTACCGTGCACTATTCAGTGTCCCCTCGACGATCACCAGTGGTGTACGGCCAGTGTAGGAGATCGCTCCCCACACCATGATGCCGGGTGTTGGCCCTGTGTGCCTCGGTCGTATGCAGTCCTGATTGTGGCGCTCACCTGCACGGCGCCAAACACGCATACGACCATCATTGGCACCAAGGCAGAAGCGACTCTCATCGCTGAAGACGACACGTCTCCATTCGTCCCTCCATTCACGCCTGTCGCGACACCACTGGAGGCGGGCTGCACGATGTTGGGGCGTGAGCGGAAGACGGGACGGCCTAACGGTGTGCGGGACCGTAGCCCAGCTTCATGGAGACGGTTGCGAATGGTCCTCGCCGATACCCCAGGAGCAACAGTGTCCCTAATTTGCTGGGAAGTGGCGGTGCGGTCCCCTACGGCACAGCGTAGGATCCTACGGTCTTGGCGTGCATCCGTGCGTCGCTGCGGTCCGGTCCCAGGTCGACGGGCACGTGCACCTTCCGCCGACCACTGGCGACAACATCGCTGTACTGTGGAGACCTCACGCCCCACGTGTTGAGCAATTCGGCGTACGTCCACCCGGCCTCCCGCATGCCCACTATACGCCCTCGCTCAAAGTCCGTCAACTGCACATACGGTTCACGTCCACGCTGTCGCGGCATGCTACCAGTGTTAAAGACTGCGATGGAGCTCCGTATGCCACGGCAAACTGGCTGACACTGACGGCGGCGGTGCACAAATGCTGCGCAGCTAGCGCCATTCGACGGCCAACACCGCGGTTCCTGGTGTGTCCGCTGTGCCGTGCGTGTGATCATTGCTTGTACAGCCCTCTGGCAGTGTCCGGAGCAAGTATGGTGGGTCTGACACACCGGTGTCAATGTGTTCTTTTTTCCATTTCCAGGAGTGTATATTCCAAGTAGGTACGCCATTTGCTGAGATGAGTCCTGGAGCGGGCAGAAGGTGTTCTGGCTGTGAACGCCTTCAAAAAACGGTGACTGCATTTCTGTTGCTATACGGGAATACTGTTGCCATTTCAACCTTCGACAGACTCATCCGTACCAAAGGCAGATGTAGTTAGTTTATGGGAATCAAGAGGAAGTGTTCTTAACCTGAAATCGCTTGGAAGCTCCATAGTTGCTCATAGGAACGGGTTGAGGAGGTGAAAAATGTTACCATCAGCCCAACACAATTTGTGAGACAAGTCTAGGCATTAATGAACTTGTCCAGTTGTACTGTGCACAGTATTTTAGAGAATGATTTAAAATTGCGACAGTACAATACAGAGGTGATTTTGAAAACTGGATGACTGTTGAAATGTTGACTAAAATTAGGGAGAATGAAGCTTCCTTATATTTGCTATGGATGAGAGACGAGGCGCATTTTTATCTCAGTGGCTATATTAGCATACAAAACTCCCATTAATGGTGCGAGGATAATCCTCACGAATTGCATCAAAGACACTTTCATAGACAGAGAGTCACAATGTGGTGAGCTGTCTATTCAGTCAGCATAACTGACCCTTTCTCTTGTGAGGATGAACATGGACCACAATCACCTGAACTTGAATGGTTTCCCGCAAATTAATATTGGTTTCTGCAAGACGGTGCTACAACACATTATCCTCAAATTACAGAGACAGCAGTGCTCAGAGTATGTCGTAACCACATCATTTACTGGTACTGGGACATTTTGTGTGCTCCCAAATCTCCCGACTTATTGCTGCCTGGTTACTTCTTTGCGACTTTCTGAAACACAAGCTGTATGCTTGACGTGTTCACAAAACCGTGAAACGGGAAGACGCCTATCGCGCAGAATTCAGTAACGTTTCTCTACAGATGCTGAAACATACCGTGAAAGATTTATGTCTCAGCCTGACTGTCAGCATAACAATGATGACCACCTACGAGACATCCTTTTCAAAACGTGAGCAGTGCGTGAAACGGAGACAAGCAAGTATTCTTTTGTTGTACATAATTATCGATCTGTTTTTCTGTACTCAAATCGCCCCGTTTTTCTGTTACACCCTACACTTAGTGTGCATCTAGAGCGTAGTAGAGAAGATACTAGTACTCGTTCGAATTTGTAGGTGTTTTAGGTGTACACAGGGTGCGAAATTTAGAACACAGTGCTGCACGAATGACTCCAACTCGGCTGGGCATCTAGTTGAATTGCGCTTAGACACGGGCACTTCAGTCCATACTGCTTCTACTCTGTGCAGGAGTTGATCAGTCGTAATGGGTAACGAGTGTTGTTTGTCGGTCTCCCGGCAACAACGTATCCAATGGGTGAAACATTTAGATAACGGTCTGTCCTGAGTAACAGCCAAACACCCTGTCGAGGTAGCTAACAAATGCCCAGGCAAATGTGGCCTTGCAAATGTCACGCAGACAACGCTGATACAGCACAGCCACCGGCTTTAGCGTGTCATAACTTTAGCGCCCGCTCGCAGCTTAACGGCTGTGTGGAGAAGTGGTGATAGTGTTGTTTGCCTTACGGTACTTCATGCCGTCACGCTGCATTGTGGGCCAGCACAACGACGATGAACGCGAGCAGGCAACGTTCTACATCTACATCTACATCTACATTTATACTCCGCAAGCCACCCAACGGTGTGTGGCGGAGGGCACTTTACGTGCCACTGTCATTACCTCCCTTTCCTGTTCCAGTCGCGTATGGTTCGCGGGAAGAACGACTGTCTGAAAGCCTCTGTGCGCGCTCTAATCTCTCTAATTTTACATTCGTGATCTCCTCGGGAGGTATAAGTAGGGGGAAGCAATATATTCGATACCTCATCCAGAAACGCACCCTCTCGAAACCTGGCGAGCAAGCTACACCGCGATGCAGAGCGCCTCTCTTGCAGAGTCTGCCACTTGAGTTTGTTAAACATCTCCGTAACGCTATCACGGTTACCAAATAACCCTGTGACGAAACGCGCCGATCTTCTTTGGATCTTCTCTGTCTCCTCCGTCAACCCGATCTGGT
Organism: Schistocerca cancellata; assembly: GCF_023864275.1. Taxonomy (NCBI): domain Eukaryota; kingdom Metazoa; phylum Arthropoda; class Insecta; order Orthoptera; family Acrididae; genus Schistocerca; species Schistocerca cancellata. Next base: position 813,335,000 of record NC_064630.1, read on the forward strand.
GCGGATCCCACACTGATGACTAATACTCAAGTACAGGTCGAACGAGTGTCTTGTAAGCCACCTCCTTTGTTGATGGACTACATTTTCTAAGGACTCTCCCAATGAATCTCAACCTGGTACCCGCCTTACCAACAATTAATTTTATATGATCATTCCACTTCAAATCGTTCCGCACGCATACTCCCAGATATTTTACAGAAGTAACTGCTACCAGTGTTTGTTCCGCTATCATATAATCATACAATAAAGGATCCTTCTTTCTATGTATTCTCAATACATTACATTTGTCTATGTTAAGGGTCAGTTGCCACTCCCTGCACCAAGTGCTTATCCGCTGCAGATCTTCCTGCATTTCGCTACAATTTTCTAATGCTGCAACTTCTCTGTATACTACAGCATCATCCGCGAAAAGCCGCATGGAACTTCCGACACTATCTACTAGGTCATTTATATATATTGTGAAAAGCAATGGTCCCATAACACTCCCCTGTGGCACGCCAGAGGTTACTTTAACGTCTGTAGACGTCTCTCCGTTGATAACAACATGCTGTGTTCTGTTTGCTAAAAACTCTTCAATCCAGCCACACAGCTGGTCTGATATTCCGTAGGCTCTTACTTTGTTTATCAGGCGACAGTGCCGAACTGTATCGAACGCCTTCCGGAAGTCAAGAAAAATAGCATCTACCTGGGAGCCTGTATCTAATATTTTCTGGGTCTCATGAACAAATAGAGCGAGTTGGGTCTCACACGATCGCTGTTTCCGGAATCCATGTTGATTCCTACATAGTAGATTCTGAGTTTCCAAAAACGACATGATACTCGAGCAAAAAACATGTGGTCCTTAAGACTCTGTACATAGATGCATGCACGGCGATGCCGTACGCAGACATGGGATTTGTCCGAAAAGATGACGTGGAGCCACTCCAGTCTCCAGCTGTATCGTTGATCACACCAGTTTCGGCGAGCCGCTCTCTTGCTGCCATGCAAAGGTTAAGCCGCAACAACGGTCGCCGTGCTGACATTATGGAAGCGTGCACTCTATCTGTGTGGATACACCGACGGAGAAAAACCGCAACACCAAAAAATACATTAATGGAATTTCGGTAATACATTTATCTAGGTAGCATATTTACAGGGTGTTTCAAAAATGACTGGTATATTTGAAACGGCAATAAAAACTAAACGAGCAGCGATAGAAATACACCGTTTGTTGCAATATGCTTGGGACAACAGTACATATTCAGGCGGACAAACTTTCGAAATTACAGTAGTTACAATTTTCAACAACAGATGGCGCTGCAAGTGATGTGAAAGATATAGAAGACAACGCAGTCTGTGGGTGCGCCATTCTGTACGTCGTTTTTTTGCTGTAAGCGTGTGCTGTTCACAACGTGCAGGTGTGCTGTAGACAACATGGTTTATTCCTTAGAACAGAGGATTTTTCTGGTGTTGGAATTCCACCGCCTAGAACACAGTGTTGTTGCAACAAGACGAAGTTTTCAACGGAGGTTTAATGTAACCATAAGGACCGAAAAGCGATACAATAAAGGATCTGTTTGAAAAATTTCAACCGACTGGGAACGTGACGGATGAACGTGCTGGAAAGGTAGGGCGACCGCGTACGGCAACCACAGAGGGCAACGCGAAGCTAGTGCAGCAGGTGATCCAACAGCGGCCTCGGGTTTCCGTTCGCCGTGTTGCAGCTGCGGTCCAAATGACGCCAACGTCCACGTATCGTCTCATGCGCCAGAGTTTACACCTCTATCCGTACAAAATTCAAACGCGGCAACCCCTCAGCGCCGCTACCATTGCTGCACGACAGACATTCGCTAACGATATAGTGCACAGGATTGATGACGGCGATATGCATGTGGGCAGCATTTGGTTTACTGACGAAGCTTATTTTTACCTGGACGGCTTCATCAATAAACAGAACTGGCGCATATGGGGAACCGAAAAGCCCCATGTTGCAGTCCCATCGTCCCTGCATCCTCAAAAAGTACTGGTCTGGGCCGCCATTTCTTCCAAAGCAATCATTGGCCCATTTTTCAGATCCGAAACGATTACTGCATCACGCTATGTGGACATTCTTCGTGAATTTGTGGCGGTACAAACTGCCTTAGACGACACTGCGAACACCTCGTGGTTTATGCAAGATGGTGCCCGGCCACATCGCACGACCGACGTCTTTAATTTCCTGAATGAATATTTCGATGATCGTGTGATTGCTTTGGGCTATCCGAAACATACAGGAGGCGGCTTGGATTGGCCTCCCTATTCGCCAGACATGAACCCCTGTGACTTCTTTCTGTGGGGACACTTGAAAGACCAGGTGTACCGCCAGAATCCAGAAACAATTGAACAGCTGAAGCAGTACATCTCATCTGCATGTGAAGCCATTCCACCAGACACGTTGTCAAAGGTTTCGGGTAATTTCATTCAGAGACTACGCCATATTATTGCTACGCATGGTGGATATGTGGAAAATATCGTACTATAGTGTTTCCCAGACCGCAGGGCCATCTGTTGTTGAAAATTGTAACTACTGTAATTTCGAAAGTTTGTCTGCCTGAAAATGTACTGTTGTCCCAAGCATATTGCAACAAACGGTGTATTTCTATCGCTGCTCGTTTAGTTTTTATTGCCGTTTCAAATATACCGGTCGTTCTTGAAACACCCTGTAAGTGATTAACATTGCAAAATCGCAGTTTGGTGTAAGACATTGCAAATGTGGAACGCTGGTACATAATAACCAGTGTGACCGTCATAGTATAGGAAGCAAGCATGCAAAAGTGCATGCATTGTATTTTATAGGTACCAGCTGTCAGTATGTGTGATGGAATTCCATGGCTGTTGCACTTGGTCAATTAATACAAGGATGGTTAGCGGCGTTTGTGGATGACATTACACTTCTAGTCCGATGATGTCCGATATGTGCCCGATTGGAGACAGATCTGGTGATGGAACAAGCCAAGGTAATACTTCGACACTCTGTAGAGCATCTTGGGTTACAACAGTGGCATGTGGTGTAGCGTTATCCTGTTGGAAAACCCCAAATGGAATGCTGTTCATGAGTGGAACCACAACGGGTCGAGTCACTTGATCGTCGTACAGATTTGAGTTAGAGTGCATGGGATAACCACGCTACTGCCCCTGCTACCATACGTAATCGCACTCGAGACCATAACTCCATCGTTTCTAGCAAGCTGACAGGATGGCTGCAGGACCTCAAGTGGTCTCCTTCTAACCAATACATGGCCATCACTGGCAGCGAGGCAGGATTAGTTTTCATCAGAGAACACAACGGAATTCCACTCTACCCTCCAAGAAGCCCTTGCTTGACATCACTGAAACCTCAAATGGCGGTGGTTTGGAGTCTGTGGAATGCCCCCTACAGCGCTCTGGCTCGGAGCTGTCCTTAAAGTATGCAATTTGCAACAGCTCGTTGTGCCACAGTGGTGCCAACTGCTGCTCAAATTGCTGCTGCAGATGCAGTACGACGCGCCAGAGCCATATGCCGAACACGATTGTATTCCCTCTCGGTAGTGTCACGTGGCCGTCCGGAACCCGTACATTTGGTAATCATGTACAATCTTTACACCCCTTCCAAGTTTTTCTGCAACGTCACAGAAGGGACAGGCAGCTTCTCGTAGCCCTATTACACGATCTTGGTGAGGTGTTGGTAATGGCGTCTTTGTAGCCTTAAAGCTATTTCCTATTAACATCTACTCACCACGTTTAGTCTCAAAGTTAACTAACGCTCACGACCGTTATAGATTGTATTTAAACGAAACTTCATACACATCTCCATAGTAGCCTAACTGGTACCACTCTTATGGAATGGCGCGAAATCATAGCCATCATGTTTCATATGTAGAAAAGTGCCTACCAACTTCCATTTACATCACACAGTTCCATCTTACGTTAGGGGAGAATGAAATTGTGAAGATGTTAGTCTGGAGTACAGCGCTGTATGGTAGCGAAACATGGACTGTGGAAAAACCGGAACAGAAGGGAATCGAAGAAGTTGAGATATGGTGCTACACACGACTGTTGAAAATTAGGTGGACTGATAATGTAAGGAATGAGGAGGTTCTGCGCAGAATCTCAGACGAAAGGAATATGTGGGAAACACTGATAAGGAGAAGGGACAGGATGATAAGACATCTGTTAAGACATGAGGAAATGACGTCCATGTTATTAGAGGGAGCTGTTGTAGACAAAAACTGTAGAGACTGGAATACAGCTAACAAAAAAAAAAAGAAGCAGTTTGGTCACATAGGAACTTACACTGTCAAAAGTCAAATGCTTTCTCCAAGCCTACAAATGACATAAACTCAGGTTTGCCTTTCCTTAAGCTATCTTCTAAGACAACTCGTAGGGGCACTATTGCCATGCTTGTTCCTACATTTATAGAGAATCAAAACTGGCCTTCCCCGAGCACGAGGTCAGCTTCTACCAGTTTTTCCACTCATCTGTAAGGAATTCGTGTCATTATTTGGCAACCGTAACTTTTCAAGCTGACACTTCGTTAGTTTTCACACCTGTCAGCACCTGCTTTCTTTGGAATCTGAACTACTCTGTTCCCCTTGAAGTATGAGGGCATTTCTCCTGTATCATACCTATTGTTCACCAGATGGAAGAGCATTGTTATGGCTAGGTCTCTGAAGGCTATCGATAGTTCTAACGCAATGTGGTCTATTTATGGGGCTTTGTTTAGTGTTAGGTCTTTCACCTTTCACTGCTGTGTCAAATTCTTCACGCAGTATCATATCTCCCATCTCATCTTCATCTACGTCCTCTTCCATTTCCATAATATTGCCCTCAAGTACATCGCCCTTGTGTAGATTCTACATAGACTCCTTACGCCTTTCTGCTTTCCCTTCTTTGCTTAGGACTGGTTTCTATCTGAGCTCTTGATATTCGTGCAGGTGGTTCTCTTTTCTCCAAATTTCTCTTTCATTTCCGTATAGGTGACATCTGTCTTACAGCTCATAACAAATAAACTGTGGTCGGAGTCCACATCTGCCCCTGGACATGTCTAAAAATATAAAACCTGGTTTCTAAATCTCTGTCTAGCCATTATACGAGGTTTGCTCAGAAAGTAATGCACCGCCTTTTTTCCCCTCAGCCTAAAGTAATGATACGAATTCGAAACACTATGTATTATGTGAAGTCTCCTGTGAAGTCACTTCGACAGATAGCGTAGCTGCAGGACAGTTTCAAAATGGCGTCTGTAGGTGATGTAAGTTTCAAGCAACGTGCCGTCATAGAGTTTCTCACTGGAGAGAAAGAAACTGTGGGGAATATTCACAAACGCTTGTGCGAAGTATACGGATCATCTGCTATCGACAGAAGTACAGCCAGTCGCTGGGCAAGGAGGGAGAGGTCATCAGAAGGCGGTTCGGCCGAGCTCTACGACTTGCTGTGGCTCTCGCATGTCATGTTGCAGCGATCTGGTGTTGTCATTCGCGAGGACAGGCGCATTATAGGATGCCATTCGTGGAAGACATTTTGAGGACCATGAGGAGATGATTCACACAGTGAAGCATTGTTTGTGGCACCAGGACAAGTATTGGTATGGACAGGGCATAACGCCCTTGTTTTGCGCTGGAAGAAGGCTATAAAACGGGATGGAGACTACGTGAAAAATAGGGTGTGTAGATATAACACCATTCTATCGTGTGTGTAATACTCATTATGTTCAATAAAGAATTGTAGAAGGGAAATAAATGCGATGTATTACTATCTGGGCAACTCTCCTATAATCAATCTGAAACCTTCCGGCATCTCTACTTCTCTTCCACTTATACAACCTTTTTTCATGATTCTGAAACCAAGTGTTAGCGATGATTAAGTTATGCTCTGTGCAAAATTCTACCAGGTGGCTTCCTATTTCATTTCCAGTCTATATTCACTTACTACTTTTCCTTCTCGTCCTTTCTCTACTATCGAATTACAGTCTCCGGTGAATATCAAATTTTCGTCTCCCTTACAAATCTGAATAATTTCTTTTATCTCATCACACATTTCTTCAGCCTCTTCATCATCTGCGGAGCTAGCTGTCATAAAATCTTGTACTACTGTGGTAGGCGCCGGCCTCGTGTCTGTCTTGGCTACAATAATGTGTTCACTTTGCTGTTCGTAGTAGCATATCCGCGTTCATATTTTTTGTTCATTACTAAACATACTCCTGCATTACCCCTACCTGATGTTGTATTTATAACCCTGTATTCATCTGACCAGAAGTCCCGTTCCTCCTGCCACCGAACTTCACAAATTCCCGCAACATCTAACTTCAACCTATCCATCTCCCTTTTTAAATTGTATATCCTACCTGCTAGATTAAGGGACCTGACATTCCACGCTCAAATCCGTAGAACATCAGTTGTGTTTCTCCTGGTAACGAGAATACATTAAATTAAATTTATTAATAAAGTTGCCCTACCGGGTACACCTGCAAGAGGGATCTCGTAAAGCACTTCCTGAAAACTTAGTGTAATATAGTCAGTACACCGGATTTTTCTAATACTAAAAGGACGTTCATACAGGAGGGCCCAAAAATCAAGTATATTCTTCTATCCATACTGGAAGAGGTAAAACACAGTCAAGCACCGAATCGAAGTTACTACATTGGTTTTCGCTCGGGGATACTATATCTGATCCACGAACAGTAATATCAATGACTCGATAGTTTGAAGCACTACTCGAAATAAGAAGGCAATCACTTTTCGCACCAAACACCAAACCTCTCTCTAAGGCACGCATGATTGTCATCAGTATCTGAAACATTGGAACTGGGGGCGCAGAGGAGTATCGATCACACGAACTGGGATCACGTCACACATTCCCCATTTAGTACCGTACACCCTAGGGCACGTGTCACTGTTTCAAGAAAGACATGGTGCCATATCACTGGCCACGTTACTGTTTTAACTCGTCTCACTACGATATTTATTGGCCGTCCTCGTAACAATAACGTGCCGTTTCAAACCTGGTAGTCGGAGGTCCGTTTGTGCAAAAATGTATTCGATAGATGTGTTTAGGTATGGGTAAGCGACGGTGAGGTGTGAGGCACCACCAGCAGTGCTAGTCGAGAGGATAGTGCCAGTTCCTCTATCAAGGTGCCAGTCATACCGGTCTGCTGTAGAATCCACAGTTGGACCACCGTGCTAATGCACATCGCTTCTGCGCCATCACAGATGTGGGCAAACCAACGCCCCATAGCCTAACGGAGAAGGTAATGTTTCAACCCCTTCGGCTATCCGAGTATAACTCCAGGACCAACTCAAACTTCCCTATGTCACGAAGCCCACAACCCTTGTGCTCGCACGTTTCGATTGGGAATCCCTGAGCTGGAAAATGTGTGAGCGTAAAGATTCTGGAATCTGTGACACATGGAAGTTTGGGTCGCTCCTTGTGCGGCAGTCATGAAATGTGAAATCCCAAGGGTTGCGGACTCCGTCACATATGGAAATTTGGGGCAGCCCTGACGGCGTGCTCGCTTAGCCGCACTTGTTAAGGCGACCGCTAGCTATGACTGGAAAATCTGGATTCGAGTCCCACTTCGGCACAAATTTTCATTTGTCACAAACAGCTGACGTCCATCCCGATTCACATAATCCATCAGAAAACTTGTATTAGACATAACTTGTTAATTGGCAAATTTTAGTAACTATATTCCGTGTGTGTCTCTACTGCGTACTCGCTATCACTAAAATCCACTGACTAGAACTGCCGCAGCCATCCCACGCCGCGCAAACCAGTGTTGCGTATTGTCGACAGTACCTGGCAAGAAGGCTTTAACTGGCGTACAGCTTGCACAGACCTGACAAAAATGCAACCGTTTACAAAGGATTCTTCAAGCGGCTCATATCGAACGACCTAAGGTGCACTCTTCGTCATTAGTAGTGACATGACGATCTCCGCTGATGTTGTTGTTGTTGTTGTGGTCTTCAGTCCTAAGACTGGTTTGATGCAGCTCTCCATGCTACTCTATCCTGTGCAAGCTTCTTCATCTCCTAGTACCTACTGCAACCTACATCCTTTTGAATCTGCTTAGTGTATTCATCTCTTGGTCTCCCTCTACGATTTTTACCCTCCACGCTGCCCTCCAATACTAAGTTGGTGATCCCTTGATGCCTCAGAACATGTCCTACCAACCGATCCCTTCTTCTGGTCAAGTTGTGCCACATGCTTCTCTTCTCTCCAATCCTATTCAATACTTCATTAGTTATGTGATCTACCCATCTAATCTTCAGCATTACTCTGTAGCACCACATTTCGAAAGCTTCTATTCTCTTTTTGTCTAAACTATTTATCGTCCACGTTTCACTTCCATACATGGCTACACTCCATACAAATACTTTCAGAAACGACTTCCTGACATTTAAATCTATACTCGATGTTAACAAATTTTTCTTCTTCAGAAACGCTTTCCTTGCCGTTGCCAGTCTACATTTTATATCCTCTCTACTTCGACCATCATCAGTTATTTTGCTCCCCAAATAGCAAAACTCCTTTACTACTTTAAGTGTCTCATTTCCTAATCTAATTACCTCAGCATCACCCGAATTAATTCGACTACATTCCATCATCCTCGTTCTGCTTTTGTTGATGTTCATCTTATATCCTCCTTTCAAGACGGTATCCATTCCGTTCAACTGCTCTTCCAAGTCCTTTGCTGTCTCTGACAGAATTACAATGTCATCGGCGAACCTCAAAGTTTTTATTTCTTCTCCATGGATTTTAATACCTACTCCGCTGGATAATTTTCTTCAAATATCAAAATTTTGCACCTCATAAAGACTACACAAGGCGTACGGGATGCTCCTTGTTCCTGATTCTCTCTCACCCTTAGCTGAATTTCTCTATCAAGGTGAACATGTTTACCCGTGAAATACAACTGCCAGCTTATACGAGACGCTTTTCGTGACGAACGTTCTCTTTGGGCAATACCTCGGCACAAGACTCGCACAACGGCGGCCACATCGCGTCTGCTACACCCGCCTTGTACTGGGATAGTTAATTAACACTCGATCACTGAATTTTGTATGGCGGCTGTGTTGCAGACGCGTGTTGATACCTTTTAGGACCAAAATATAAAACAAACAGCATTCTGCCGTTTGGGACATATTAAATGGCTCTCTCTTGTACACAGAGTGTGTTATGATTGGTAGTGAAAAGCGACACGCATGAAGAAACTTGATCGAAGTTCAAAATGGTTCAAATGGCTCTAAGCACTATGGGACTTAACATCTGAGGTCATCAGTCCCCTAGAACTTAGAACTACTTAAACCTAACTAACCTAAGGAAACCACACACATCCATGCCCGAGGCAGGATTCGAACCTGCGTCCGTAGCGGTCGCGCGGTTCCAGACTGAAGCGCCTATAACCGCTCGACCACTCCGGCAGGCTTGATCGAAGTGTTCAAGGGGATACTGCCGGATCATAGTTTCCAACGGGAATAATATTTCGGCGGTCGGACGTGTCGCCATCGTCAGCTGAGCTGACGAACTGAGCTCCCGACTTCTATTAGGCCTCTTACCTAGTTGATACGTAGGTTACGCAGCATACACTGCTGTTCCTACTGCTTCCTATGTGTTCTTCTTCCATCTCTTTCTTGAACTGTCGTCTTGGTGTCACTGGGGAGGTCTTCTACTACTTTTGCTGCTGGTGCGTAGTCGCCACTCGCGCAGCAGGTCCGGCCATCGTGTTCTCGGTCCCAGTGGACTTGATTTTCCAGTCCCCTGACGAGTTGGTTGTCAGCTTCATTCGTTGACCTGTAAAAACACTTGCCGCTGCTTGCCGGAAACGCTGTTTAAGCGGCGGTATTCCGGCAGATTCGTGTAATTCCCTCGTTGGGAACTCGCGTGGCAGGTACTGTGCGAGCCTGAGGGCTCTGTTCTGCACGGTCTGAAGTTGTAACTGAAGTTGTAACTAACCTGTTACTACGGGTTATTCCTTATTATTGGGAATGGAAATACGTATTGCTTATGAAATTAACTTGAGAAGATTAGGGTCGCCACCGGCTCTAGCCATACAACTAATCGAAGGTTTGGTCGAGTCGGGAAATAAATTAATTTGATCACAGACCAAAGCCTCACAAAAATGCATACGTTGTGAGGTCGCTCACAGCGGATACGATGTAATTAATAGTATTGCCTGTGCACTGTTCACGACAATCAAACATTTAAAATAAAATAGAAAATGCATAAACACTGCATAAGATCAGCTCCCAGCAACACACCTTAATCTAAAGCATTTGTTATAAAATACAAGAGGAGACTAATCACTGGACCTGTGCATAAGGAAACGCATTGGATGTGCTAACGGGAAACCTACGAGGTGAGTGGCTTAGGTGCAAAAACGTAATCTAGGAACACAAGAGAAAATTGTAGGTAAAATCATTTATTCCTAAGATAAGGACGTGAGGCATATACACGATTCCTGATAACAAGTGGTTTGTGGAGACGCAATTTCTAGGTATAATGCCCAAATTGCAACAATATCACATCACACAATCATGTTAACATTATCTAAAACAAACATGCAATCGGACAGTTAGTGATGCCGGTAGCCCAACAACTATAATGTTCTACCACGTGGTTGGCTCCCCACGGACGAAAGACACATAAAGCGAGGAAAATTTACGAGAAGGCAAGGCTCTAAATATTTAGAAAAATGAAAGCTTATGCAGGCACAGCTGAAGGCAAACAGACATTCATACCGAAGCGAGTGCTCACTTCTTATCGACACCTTTGTGTAGCGCTCTACCGGCGGATCCAAGTCTGCTGCAGAAATTTGTTAAAAGAAAAATCTGCCAAAGTTTTGCATTCCTTGCTGCGACAAGGCAAAGCAATCTTCCAGATTTGAAAAGCGAGACCAAAAGCTAACAGCTCTCCCCTCGCCCAGTAACAACGCGCCACGCGGTCAGTCTAAAGGCCGGTTCCCACTAAGGCTGCTGCGCGTCAAAACCGCGCGTCAGCGGCGTGGTTGCCATGGAAACGGCGTCAGCGGCATGGCGCGGCGGGCTCTGCGTCGCGGTTTGACCATGTCGAACCGCTTCCGCTGCCGTGTGACGCGCACCAGGTGCGCGCCGCCAATCACAGACCGCGCTGAGCGTGACGTCAGGTACGGAACCCCGGGCCACGCGAACTTTCGCCGAACCGCTGGCGCGGACGCGGCGGCAGCTATGAAATACTTATCATCCGATTCCAAGGAAACTATTCGGTAGAAAAATTTGATTCTTGGGCATGTTACAGCCTGATATCTTCTCTCGTGGTGGTTACTTGCTGTATCGCATTTACGTAAACCTTTACACGAAATTTTAATGAGTGTGCAGAGGTAAAAACGCATTGCGTGGACTTTGCGTACAGTTCATTTTAGGTAGTACATTATTGCGTATGAAATTTAGTCAACATATCGAAATTGTTTTTAAAGCTGAGAGCAGATCGATAGCTATCACCGTTCTCGAGATATTGACTGATATGTCGGCGGACGGGCTGTGCCGTGACCGCGCGCGGATTGCTCGCGAAGCGACCGGTACTTCGTCCTGCTCGTCGTAAACCATGTGGTTGTATCAACCGCAAATTTCGTAAACGGTTCAAGAAATCGAAACGTGTTTTTTGCAAACGATAACTTGTGAAAAGTCATGTATTTCGTCGCACGATAAATATCCTAAATCTGTTTATCTACCGAGATATGAAAGTAAATACAGTTTTTCAGAAGGGATAGATGAATTATTTAAATGGCATTAATAGCATGTCGAATGAGAAGTTAACCCGAAACTAATTTGCTGGTATGTCCTAAGACGTAATTTACTAAATATGTAGAGCTATTGATTATATCCTTTCTTTTTTTTTTATCCAGTGTATTTTACTGATTCAAGACACATTTCGCCTTATACTTTAAGGCATCTTTGGTGGAATCTAGAATGACTCAGTTTTGTTTTGATCTGTGATACTTGCCGATTATAAAACAGTTCACATCTTTTTTTACGTGAATGACTGATTACTTATAGTGAATTGAGTTTTTGGCGAACATATACGTTTCCCCTCACCTGGTCACATGCTGGTGGTTGAACTGAAACTTAGATTATGGAACATAAGCACATCTTCATGTTCGCTCTTTTTTCTTCTGTCACTAGCAGCAGACGTTTTACCGAAAACTCTGATTTAAAGTCGTAACTACAGTGTGTTCACCTCATGTCCCTTCCTGTCTGGTTTGTTTATTTCCATGTTGCCAACCTGCAGAATTATATGCTGAAAACTAATGTTTGTTTATTTTTGTTCTCCTTATATCTGTATGTGTGTGTGGCTAGCCAGTGATAGTTATAGAAAGTTGAAAGTGAATCCAGTAGTTGTCAGACAGTGGTTGAAAGATTTGGTGTTCAGCTGATTTCAGTTTTGGTTTAAATGTTTTAAAGAGTGCATGGAAGAGTAAATTCACTGCTTACATTAATAGATAAAATAGTAGAATAGTATTTCAACAGATGATTATTATCAGAATACTATCACCCAACCCCTTTGTCTTCACTCTTTGACGCCCCATAATACGTCCTGTCAACTAACCCCTATTGTTGTCAAAGTTGTGCCGTAATTTCCTCTTTCTCCTCTATTTAATTCCGTACCTCTTCTTTAGTCACACGATCCTCGTATCTAATGTTCAGCAATCTTATGAATCACCACGTTTTGAAAGCGTCCATTGTCTTCTTGACAGAACTGTTCATCGTCCACGTTTCACTTACATACAAGGCTGCACTCCACACAAATACCTTTGCAAAATAGTATCCAACCATTAGCATTTATATTCGGTGTGAACAAATTTTCTGTTTCATAACGCTTTTATTGCTATTGACAGTCTTCAGTCAGGTTTGCGTCTGCACCAGGAAATGCCTTACAATTTAAAATCTGGTTTCGAAAACTGTTCCAAATATATATTATTCTTTCGTGATTCTTAAGCACGGTGCTGGCGATAATTACATTATGCTCTGTGGGAAATTCTATCAGGTGGCTTCCACTTTCATCCCTTCCACCTAGCCTTTGTGTTCTTACTGTTTTCGTGTACCTGCTACCGTACCACATTTTAAATTTTTGTCTCGCTTAACTTACTGAATAATCTCTCTTGTTGTACATTGTTTCAATGTGTTAGGAGATAGTGAACAATCGTGAACGGTAGTCATGAAATCTGTTTATGGTTAAATGAGAAAACATGAATAATGAAATATGTGAAAGAGTACATTGTACAGAAAATGAAAAATTGGTATGTCTTCACCCAACTTCGTCTTTTCTTCATGTAGGTGTAAGATATAGTTAATCAAACGCACCGCGCGTTTCAGTGGGTCCTGCCCCGTACCTCAGTGGCTGTCCGTCATTGGCTACCGCTAACGTCTGCCGCTTCCAGATGGGAACGCCAATTCCGCGAGCCGCCGCGTCAACGCGGAAAACGCTTGCCGCTGCCGCTGCCGTTTCCGCACGCCGCGCTGCCGCGCTCTAGTGGGAACCGGCCTTAACTCACCCTTCTTCGACTGGAGCACAGCTGTGGACGCTTCCCGTACCGGCGGCAGACTGCCCCCTTTTTCCTCTCCAGCCTCCTCCACGCTCCGCGTGGACCGGAAAGCCCAAAGATGCCATTTTCGCCACCAACCTAACGGAGGTGGATTTCTCACAAGTAGCGCAAACCTCTTTGCCTACTTGACCACTACGAGAGTTGGCTATTCTGTACCAGTGCTGCTGAATCTGTACGACTATCGCAGACTTTCTGCAGCAGACTACGCCACCGTCTAGCAACGTGACACACAACCACATTCATTCAATCACGCCACTATGAGAGTAAAGAGAAAAGAGAAACAAGGAAAAGAAAGAGAAATACTTGTGAAATTGGGCTACCGGACTAATGAAAGGTGGCTACAGGACCCTTTCAAAGTGTCGGCCGCGTTTCCCCAGACTACGGCAGCGTACTCCAACACTGGCCTGGTTAGTGTTAGACAGAGTGTTCTGCCGCTGCCGATGGCGGGCGGTTGCCTTGTATGCCCTCCCCCCCACGAGCCGTTCCCACCGCGGTCGGCGCCCGCGGGTGCACGTCGGCAGTCGGGGAGATGCAGGGGTCGGCGTCTGTGGCAGCGTCGGTGCAGTTGCTACGTCCACCCATCTCGCCAGATCGGTTTCGTTGCTGAGTGTCTTCTTTATTATACTCAGTACTGGTTCCCAAGCCTTGCTTATTGATTTCGTCCCTGGTGCGAGTTTCCGATGTCCCATCATTTAACAGTCTGGCCCAAGATCTTGATAGGCTCGTAGTCTATCTCGTGTTTTTCGGACAAACAGTGCTCTGCGTCCGCCGATTTGTTAGGATACTTCACTCGTGTGTGCCTTTGATGTTCTCAGTAACGATCTTCTTCGGTGCGCGCTGTCTGTCCAACGTAAGTCTTACCACACTCACAGGGAATCTGGTACACGCCGGCCTTTCGCATGCCGAGATCGTCTTCCACACTTCCCAACAACGCTCGTGTTTTATAGGGCGGCAAAAGACAATTTTAACTCGGTGTTTCTTTAATATGCGTCCGATTTTCGCCAATAGCGCGCCAGTGTACGGATTAAATGCAGTGGCTACTTCTTCCTCCGTGACTTCTTCGGTCTCCAAAGGTTGTTCTGTAGTGGTGGGGTGGTGAGCGCGTCTTGACCTGCCATCCAACGTACCCCTTCTTTCTGAATACGGTTCTCAGGTGTTCCAGCTTCTGAGGTAGCCTCACTGCGTCTGAGATGCTGCCCGTCCTGTGTTTTTAGAACCCCATTTCTCTGAGAAGGGTGGTGACAGCTGTCTGCATGCATATACAGGTCAATGTGCGTGGAGATACTTGTTGGCAGCGAAATCTTTTTTATTAAAGGTAAAAGGATTTTCTGTGTAGTTTTGGTGCTGAATTCAGACAAAGCCTTCGATTCACAGTGATCCCTTAAACTAATTGCTTCTAATATCGCGTACGTTCACCCGCTTCAGTTTTTACCATTAATTGCAGGCACTGGTGCAGTAACCACATGATATACATTTACATAGTTCCGAGAAAAACACAAAAACCTGACCAGAAATTGGAATACTTTATTAATCGCTCTTGTCTGTCCCCAACCTTTACTTAGGCCATCAAAACTTCCTAATGGCTTCTTACGTAACCATACGAAGACGTATTGTGATATTTATTGAAGTCTCTCATTCTTGTGCCGAAAAACTTTTCTTCTGACTCTGGTGCGAAATAAATACACAACAGAAACAAGTACTAGCGCTTTGGAGGTTACAGAATGTTGTGATGAGCCTGAGAATTTAAAAAGTGAGTACCCTAATAAAAGTCTCCGCCGTGGAAGGTTAGTAAGAAGTTGTCCTTGCAATGAATTAACTGTAGCATCCGCGATACCTCTGCCACAGGCTAGCTTATTATAGAAGTCCATGTCTGAAGGAGGCACATAATTCGTGCCAAACTTCATGCCATTTTCTGTTCTTCAGTTTTAACAGGCAAGGACAGTTTATAATGTTTCTCCTTGGGACAACGTAGTTGAGTCTTTCTGAATATCGAAATTATGACAAATAAGTTGTGATAAGGATATGTTACGGCGAACTACATGCTTATGTTCTGTGGAGCATGCAAGGAACCTGTATTTTCAAATAGTCAGCTTCTCATTTTCAGTATTTATCCTGTTAGATAGTAACAGGTTTCTTTCAGGTGGGACGAGGGGTTTAAAAATAAATCTTGTTTAACATTAACCGCAGTGAAATCTTTGGGCGTATGTCAACTGCCAGAAACTGCTGCTTGGTGCAAAGGCAAGGCAAGCTCTGCACATGTCTGCTTCTTGCCTCAAACACCCGCCGTCAAAAAGTTCTGAATTGGTCCTATGGACAGGTCTCGTTCTGGCACTACACGACAGAGTAATTTCCAAACAATGCAATGATAGTAAAATCAGTATGCATGCGACAGCAAGCGTACCTAGTATGTTGCAAAACGCCGCACATAAAACCGGGATTTTTCGGCGCTTATACTTCGGGTTGTATTGGTGATAAAAATGTGGGATCTAGGGTTCTGGATAGCCCCTGGGACTTGATGGGACTTATGGAGGCACCCTTACTTCATGGGAGATTCCGAGAAAAAAGGTTTTTTGTTATATTTTCACCGTCACCAACGGACGAAAACCCAGCGAAGGATTCCAAGACAGCTATGCACAGCAAAGTGACTGAAAGTTTGCGATATATTGCTAAGATGCCGATCTCGAACAACCATGAAAGTTTTATTGATACATTTATCCGTTTCCGCGATACAGATGTTCCTGTTTGCCCTACTTGTTAAAGTAAAATACGGACGTAAAATCCGCTGTGGGGTGAAAGAGTAGTTTATGAAGCGACGTATCACGGAGAAATATGTTGTAAAGTATCTTCGTCATCTAGAAACCCTGTCTTCTAGTACTAAAGCACTTGAAAAACGTTTTGCACGTAAAATCCAGTCTGAGGTGTAAAACTAGTTTCCCGTTATTCCAATTCCCTATAAGCAAAATAACTAAATATCTCTTTCGATAGGTGTTACATCTCCTGTTGCAGCAGAGAAAACAAGGGAACCAGCGGAGTAATGATCGCATCGCAGCAGAATAAATGCGAGTATGTTCTTGTCTTTTTATAACTCTATCTGAAAAGTGGGTTACCGACTTTCATCGGGACCTTTAAAAATTTTCCTAAAAATTTTCGCTTGTGATCATATTCGCTCTTTTTTATGCCGAGAGAGAAGAAGGCAGTGGCAGTGACAAAGAGACGAAAAAGTAATGAATACTGAAAGATGGTAGACAGCTGTTGTGTATTAGAAAGAGTGAAGGAGACAATGGCAGTTTAAGGGAATGAGAGAGACACAGCTGCAGTATAACACGCTTGACAGTGACACAACAGTGATAAGAAAGGAGAGAAAGGATAGTGCCCCACTAAGCACAACAGCGCAGACGCAGCGCTCGTCTGTCTCTGCACTACGAGATGGCGCTGCCTTAGAGACGGACCAAATTCTGCTTCCGCCGATTCGCGTATTAATATGTAATGCAGCCAATGAGATTGGTGCTAACGTAGAACCTTTTCTCCTCGCGGATCACACTCGCGCAGTGATACCTGAACACACGAGGTATTACAACTAGTGTACAGACCTCCGATTAGTCATTCTGCATTTGTCTGCAGCAGTCTGTACCAGTCTGCATTTGTCAGCACCAGTCTGTACCAGTCTGCATTTGTCTGTACCAGTCTATAGCCAAGTTTCAGTCTGCACCTAATGAGAATACCATATTCCTGTACATAGCCATGAAGATAAATGTATAGACACTTTGTCAAGTATCAGAGATATGTGACAATAAGATTAACGTACCAAGAGCAAAGGAACTTCAGATTGTCAATTGTAAACAGCATCCAGAATCAAGTTACGTAATATCTATGCTTGTTATTATTTTAATAAATGTGTGTGAAAATTAATCAAGTTCTGTTTAAAGTTGGTCACCGTCAATCTGCTACTCTAAGTGTGGAAGTGGCATTTCTATCGTCTGTCCTAACGGCAGAAGATAAACACGCCACGATAAGACCACGAGCCATATTGCTGGCACTCGCCTACTTCGTTAGATTGGTTCAAATGGCTCTGAGCACTATGCGACTTAACTTCTGAGTTCATCAGTCGCCTAGAACTTAGAACGAATTAAACCTGACTAACCTAAGGACATCACACACATCCATGCCCGAGGCAGGATTCGAACCTGCGACCGTAGCAGTCTCGCGGTTCCGGGCTGAGCGACATTCCGCTAGACTACCGCGGCCGGCACTTCGTTAGAGTGACAAGTCAAATAATCTGATGGTGTGTGTACTGAAGGTCTTACAGTACGCACACCACAGGGAGCTTACGGCAGTTGGGATGCTAATTGCATGTTAAAGAAAGAGTAAATATGTTCGCATGCCAAAATTTTGCGGAAATTTTTTGAAGTTGCTGAGGAACATAGATAGGGGCAGCTGGTAAAGCACTTTTCAGCCAGAATCTTTGAAATAAACGGGAATATATTAGCATGTTTTGTGCCCCAATAGGATCATTTTTCTGCTTGTCTTATTTTCGGTGAGAAGTGGTTATTGCAGCAATGGCTTCAACCGTGACGTGCGGCACATCCCACACCGGAGCTGGGCGTTTTCTACTGCTACAGAGCCGATCAGCAAGTGGGCAGGAGCTGCCACACTGGCAGGGAGGGCGTCCGAGTGGCACCGCCCCAGAGTACGGGCGGCCGGATGTACAGTGGCGAGTGTGTTCCGCGGCGCGGTTAGGCGAGTGGAGTCAGTTAGTCGCAACTTCTGCCGATAAACAGGAGGCGGCGCGGCGGGCGCGCATCTCGCCGCAGCTGCGACACGATTAGGCTTTTAGCCGCGTCTTTCCCTCCGGACCGCAGAGGGCCGAGCCGCGGGGGGCGCCGGCAGTGGACCTGCAGGTGCCGCCGCCGTCATCCCGCTCACACGCACACACAGGGCCGGTGAAAGGGCCCCGCTGTGAGCGGCCGCCCATTCTGCTCGCGCCGTGAATAGGGCTGCTCGGTAAACAGCAGCGCTTTGAAGTCGCGCTGCTCCGTGCGGTGAGGACGGCGGCCGACACCGACGTCTGTCCCTTGCACGGTGTCCTCCCGTCGACGCCACTGGCGACCAGCCTTCGAGATAGCGTCTAGCGAAAAACTCTGGTCTCTTTGCGCATGTAGATTCTTGCCTGTGAGAAACTAGTGCTGCTCAGCTATTATAGGGACGGTTCACATTGTTAGGCAATGGAGTACGATTGTAGAGGACAGAGGGACAGAGTCGCACCACGACACGTGAAAGCATCGGTGGTGCCAGTACAATTTCTTTTTCCTTTTCAGCCGTGGTAAAATTTCTGTTTTGAAGAGCACGCCGCAGCGCGTAGTGTGAAGCAGTCGCCCTCTGTTTATAGCGCTGGCACCGCTGTGATAATCGCAGCTTTGGTGTCTCCCTCTGGTGGAAAAGGTTGCTTGTTCACATGTATTTAAGGGGCGTTAAGAGCTCCCCAGTTACCCCCACTCACCTACCTAGGCCTCACCTGCATCCCTCATCTCCGCTCCATCCAATACAAAGCCCACAACCGCCTCCAACTCCTCAAACTCCTCTCTGGCCGGACATGGGGGTTGCACCCCTTTACCATACTCCAAACCTAATAATCCTTAATCCGTCCCATCCTCTGTTACGCCAGTCCTGCATGGATATCTGCCCCCCCTCCCCAAATTCTATAAGTCTCTCCAGATCCTTGAGCGTCATGCACTCCTCCTCGCCTTCCGTATACGCCTCCCGTCCCCCATGCGGATACTCTATGATCTCATTCCTTTCCCCCATCTGCTCCTATTCCTCGAACATATCCGCACCCTCTACACCTCCCGCCGTCTTCAACCCCCTCACCCCCTGGTTGCTCCTCTCCTCTCCCATCCACGCCCCCTGCCACGTCTTCACCGTTGTGTCCCCCCTACCCTCCATCTCTACACTCTACATCTCCTTTCCCAAGGTGGTTTCCATCAACTCCCCCTCCCAGATGATGCCCTCTCTCCCTCCATTTATCCCTCCTATCCTGACTCCCCCTCCTTTCCTCTGTCCTTTCCCTGAGCTCCCTCTTCCCCCCCTTCCATCCTGTTTTCTCCCCACTAAACTTCTCCCTACCTCCCTTCTTCCCCCCCCCCCGAGTCCTTTTGTATTCCCCTCCTCTGCCTACCCCACTCCCTGTTGCGTCTGCCCAGCGCCCCCCACCCCTCTTATGTGTCCTCATCCTCCATCAGCTCCTTTCCCGGCTCCCCCCCCCCCCTTCGCTTTTACTCTCCTTTCCCCCCTTTTTTATTTTCCCATCTGCTCTCGGCTGTGGTATGTCACATTTGCCAACTTTTTAGTGCAGTGTTCCAGTGGCTATTCAGTGTTGTTCGTCTTTCTCGTGTTGTGAACAGAAACCATGCTGTCGCTAGGTGTGAATTTTATGTCTTTTGCGTACAGAAACCAGATTGTCACCGTGTTTTTTTTAATTGTCTGTCTATTGTTTTACCTGTCTGCTTCGTATGTATTTTATTAGCATCATCATCCATCTGTTCTTTGTTTTAAGTTCCACGATTTCTTTTCGCCATGTTACTCTTTATGTCTTCGATTTTATCGCCTGTTTTTATTATTTATTCTCTTCATCTTTCTAACAAAGTCTGTAGGCTGAAGAGCGGCATACTAAGCTGCTGCCAGCCCGCCCCCTTCTGGGGGAATTGAAATTCAATAAAGAAAAAAAAGAAACTCGCCAGTTGGGGCCAGCTGGTCAGTCGGAGTGCGTCTGGGTCAGTCACTCGTCACTCGTCACCGTCTGTCTCTCGTCCGCATTTGTGCGGCAGTTAGTGTCTGTCTGTCGTCTGGAATACCGGTATATCTGTCGCTCGGATCAATCTTTAAGGCCGGTTGAATTGATCGGTTGGTCGGTCGTACACTGAGACACAAGATGCCTTGTCCGTCTTGAGCGTCGGCGCATGTGAGGTCGCCACGTGAGTCCAGTGGGCCGCACGGGATAGCGAGCGATAGTGGCTTCGC
The DNA here is from genome assembly GCF_023864275.1 of Schistocerca cancellata. Classification (NCBI taxonomy): domain Eukaryota; kingdom Metazoa; phylum Arthropoda; class Insecta; order Orthoptera; family Acrididae; genus Schistocerca; species Schistocerca cancellata. Next base: position 813,355,584 of record NC_064630.1, read on the forward strand.
GGTCGACATGAGAGCAACAGGAGTCAACCCACGACATCAGTCTGGCCGGTGTGAGCTGCGACGCCGTGGTGTAACTATTTGTTAGGCAGTTAATGTTTCTCTGTCGTTCGAAGCTGCCTCTGTCATGTTTGTCGGATTTGCTGTGTTAACGAATTTATTGCTTGGAGTGTAACGGCTTAAAACCTGAAATATGTTTTCATCTTGCCTATCATCTTGAGATGCGGTATCTGTGTACTGTAGAGCATCTTAATTTGCTTGGGCAACTTTGTAGAATTTTATATAAGGTTGCATTTTATTGGCATTTATTTCAATGATCATTTTAGTATATAAAGCTGCCCTCCTTTCTTTCTCTGCCTCGTGATGACTGGGTGTTGTGTGATGTCCTTAGGTTAGTTAGGTTTAAGTAGTTCTAAGTTCTAGGGGACTGATGACCATAGATGTTAAGTCCCATAGTGCTCAGAGCCATTTGAACCATTTGCCACCCTTTCACCGTAAGACTTTTATTAGACGTTAATATCAAGTTGCACCTTCGGTGGCAAGTTAATCTTTTAATTCTAGTGTTTTGTACCATTTCCATCCCTCCTACGGGGTGCATAGTTTGTGTGCTTGTGTGAATTGTTAAAACGTTTACTCTAAGGTAATCTGGTGCGTTACAGATTTGCACCAGTATAGTCTTTCGGAGGTTGTTGTGAGCGGTCGTGACTACGGTCGTGTCAAAACGGAGCAGCAAGGTTCTCAGCCCGAAAGCTCATACACTCACATATTTGTTTCTTTCTGCCTCTGAATAAATTGTAACTTGATATTTAGAGGGTGCTTTCTGCTTATAATTTTAAATCTGTTTCTTAAAAAAGAGCTTTTAGGAATAAAATTCCAACTTTTTAAAAGCAATTTCATTTTGATATCATCAGTTACTCCCGGGTAACTACTTCCACGCTCACGTAGTGTGATTAAATGTGTTAATGTTCTTGATGAATCGCTAGTAAATAAAGTAAATTCTTAAGAAAAAGTTTTGAAAGTTAATTAACGGTTCACCTTTCTTCATTAGTAATGTTCTCCCTGTAAGAAACTCTTACTGTGGTGGAAAAACTGCATTCCCAAAGCACATGTATGATTTTCGTATGTTAACAACATTGGGTACCTACTAACTTTAGAAAATTTGATGTTTTCGTTAACCGAAATTGTAATACAGCATGCCGTTAGTTTATTACTGGTTCACAAATTTGTGCAATCGATAATTTTCGAACCTCCGAAGAATACCGTGCTAAATACACTCATTGAAACGCCAAAGAAACTGGTATAGGCTTGCGTATTCAAATACAGAGATGCGTAAACAGGTAGTGTTAGGTCGGTTACTGCTGCTACAATGGCAGGTTTTCAAGATTTAAGTGAGTCTGAACCTGGTGTTACAGTCGCCGCACGGGCGTTGGGACACAATACCTCCGAGGTACCGATGAAGTGGCGATTTCCGCGTATGACCATTTCACGAGTGTTCCGTGAATATCAGGAATCCGGTAAAACATCACATCTTCAATGGATGCAGGAGATCATACAGGATGCTTACTTACGTGTCACCTGGCAGGGTTGTATCTAGACTTGTCAGCGTTCCCATATCACTCCAACTGCGCACGTTCCACCCCATTAAAGAGCTTCAAAATGGTTCAAATGGCTCTGAGCACTATGACACGCAACATCGGAGGTCATCTGTCCCCTAGAAATTAGGACTACTGAAACCAAACTAACATAAGGACATGACACACATCCATGCCCGAGGCAGGATTCGAACCTGCGACCGTAGCGGTTGCGTGGCTCCAGACTGAAGCGCCTAGAAACGCTCGGCCGCACCAGCCGGCTACAGATCTTCGACCAGCTTGAACAGTTCCCTGCTGACACGCAGGGTCCATGGACTCATGAGGTTGTCTCCATATACATACACGTCCATCCGCACGACACAATTTGAACGAGACTCATCCTACCAGGCAACATACTTTCCATCATCAAAAGTTCAATGTCGGTGTTGACGGGCCCATGCGAGGTGTAAAGCGTTGTGTCGTGAGGATACACGATTGGGTCTTCGGCTCCTAATGTCCATGTCGATGATGTTTCGTTGAATAGTTCGTGTTGTGGGTTGGCAGGAGAGCCAACACCGAGTACTAGAGGTAGCCGAAAGGCACGCGTTTTAGCTCACGCAGGCTGGCGTGAGGTCTGGAACAGGACAAGGAATTTAGACTTTAGAAAAACGGACGTAGCTGGTGGAATACTTAACTTTAATCCATTAATGATGAGCGTCGCTCTTGACGGTACATGATTACAGTATCAATAGTAACTGGTAATGGCTCCTTGCTAGGTCGTAGCAAATGACGTAGCTGAAGGCTATGCTAACTATCGTCTCGGCAAATGAGAGCGTATTTTGTCAGTGAACCATCGCTAGCAAAGTCGGTTGTACCACTGGGGCGAGTGCTATGAAGTATCTGTACACCTGCCGTGTGGCGGCGCTCGGTCTGCAATCACTGATAGTGGCGACACGCGGGTCCGACGTATACTAACGTACCGCGGCTGATTTAAAGGCTACCACCTAGCAATTGTGGTGTCTGGCGACGACACCACAGTTCGCACGGTGACACTTGTTGATGTCTGCATTGAATTGACGTCTGCAGCAATTTGCGGAAGAGCTCGACTTTTGTCACGCTGAAAGATTCTCTTCAGTTGTCGTTGGTCCTATTCTTGGAGGATCTTTTTCCGGCCTCATCGTGCATTCCGACAGACCTGGGAAATTCCACAAGGACAATGCGACACCCTACATGTCCACAGTTCCTACACAGTGGCTCCAGGAACACTCCTCTGAGTTTAAACGCTGTTGCTGGCCGCCAGACTTCTCAAACATGAACATCACTGAGCATATCTGGGATGCCTTGCAACGTACTGTTCAGAAGAGATCTCAACTCCGTCGTCCCCTTACAGATCTATGGACTGCCCTGCAGGATTCTTGGTGTCAATTCCCTCCAGCACTGCTCCAGACATTAGTCGAGTCTATGCCACGTCGTGTTGCGGCTCTTCTGCATGCTTGCGGAAGGCCCATTGCGTAGCAACAAAACGCAGAACGGTAGCAAGGATAGGGTCGGCAGCTGTGGCTGTAGCTACACGACGAAAATCAATCGGAAACGGTTCGACCACGTCATCGGTTTCCGAAACAATGAACATTCAAGCAAGTTCGGAGGAATCGAATGCTCTATCCTCAGCAATAGGCAAACGGGACAATGCATCGGCGTTTCCGTGCTTAGCAGTGGACCGATACAAGATATCGTAGCGGTACTGCGAGAGGAAAATAGACCAGAGAATGAATTTCTGCGCTGTACGTGGAGGTACAGGCTTGGTCGAATGAAAAAGCTATGTCAAAGGTTTGTGGTCTGTGATGATGGTAAAGTGACGACCATACAAGGAATCATGAAACTTTGTAACACCAAACACGAGAGCCAATGCTTCTTTCTCGATCTGTGAATAATTTCGTTGCGCAGACGAGAGCAATTTGGACGCAAAGGCAATAGGGCGATCGTACGAACCATCTTTGTGCGCAAGCACAGCACCGATCCCGAAATCCGATGCATCCACCATCAACGAAAGGGGTTTCCGAGGATCGAATGGCGTAAGGCAAGTATTGGAAAGCAACGCCGATTTCAGCTGGCGAAAGGCGCGTTCGCATTCCGTCGTCCTGACGAATGGAACACCTTTGCAGCGTAAGCGATGAAGCGGAGCTGAAATGGAAGAGGTATGGGGAACATATCGATGATAATAGTGAATTTTGCCCAGCACACTCTGTAGCTGCTTCAAATTCTGCGGCGAAGGCAAGTCTTGTATGGCACGGAGGTGCTCTGGACTGGGATGTATGCCTTGGGTATTGAGTACATGTCCCAGATAGGGTAAATCACGAGCTAAAGACACACATTTGTCCTTCCGCAAGCGAAGACCATTTTGTCGCAAGACCTGAAGTAATGTTCTCAGATTGGCTAAATGTTCTTGTTCCATCTTTCCGGAGATCACAATATCGTCCAGATAGTTTGCTGCAGTAGGGACCGACGGACAAACAGTTTGTAGATATTGCTGAAACAATGCAGGGGCGGATGCACATCCGAATGGCAGTCTTTTGAATCTGTACAAACCAAGATGCGTGTTAACCACCAAAACGCGCTGGGATTCTTCGTCCACCGGTATTTGCAAGTACGCATCTGCTAGGTCCAACTTCGAAAAATATTTACCTGTGCACAGTTTGTCAAAATGATCTTCCAGGCGGGGTAAAGGAAAAGTTGCAATCATTAGTTGTGGATTCACTGTTGCCTTGAAGTCCACACAAAGTCTCAATTTTCCCGAAGGTTTTGGCAAAATTACTAAGGGTGATGCCCAGAGAGAAGCCTGCACACGTTGAAATACACCTTGTGATTCCAAATCGTGTAATGTTTTTGCGACCTCATCACGCAATGCGTGGGGAACATTGCGCGCTCTGAAACATTTCGGTTGCGCGTTTACTTTTAGTTCCAAATGTGCTTTATAGTTCTTAGCGCAACCGAGGCCCGGTGCAAAAATGTCTGCAAATTCTTCACACAGACGAGAAACACTGTCTGAAGGCACAGTCTGGTTCCCTGATAGGACCTGATTTACTATAGACAAGTCAAACAACTCAAATAAATCGAAACCAAACAAGTTCACTGCAGAAGAAGAACGAAGGACGTAAAATGAAACAAGTGTTGTTTGTCCCTTGTATGTTGCAAGAAGGCTGCACTGTCCTAACACAGGGATCTCTTGACCTGAATAGGTATTTAACTTAACATTTGTGGCACGCAACGGAGGTGTGCCCAACAGTTTGTAAGTGTCTTGATTGAGCAGTGAAACTGCAGCCCCGGTATCGAGTTGGAATGGTATCACTTTGCCGTTAATGTCCAAGTCCACAAAAAGTTTATTGTCCTGCTGACGACAAGAGCGACTGTCTCATGCAGCGTGAACTGACACTGGTACAAAATCACTTGCGACTTGATGGGAGTGCCAGCGACGTCGACGCACACTATTTGTGGGACGAACACAGTCACTGTTAGAGAGAGTGGCACTGGGCGGAGTGGCATGAACGATATGAATTTCCATGGGCGAAATGTCGCAAGCCTTAGTATCCTTGGTTCGATTCCGATTCCGGCGCTAAGCAAAGAGCCTGGAATGGTTTTGAGCTTCCAATCTGAGCTTTTTCTGGCAAACACATTGAACATGTCCTTTTTTATTACAGAAAAAGCAAATAGCTTGGCGTGATGGGCAATTCTCACGCGAATGTCTAGTAGCACACCACGGGCATGATTTTAGCACTGCATTTGCTAGCCGGTGCGGTACACGTGGCTGAGAGCTTGGCAGTAGCGGCGCGGTCGGGCGCGAGGACTGTTTACTGTTCCATGCAGCTCGCCCAGCAGGCCGGTTAACCTGACACACGGGTGGCGAAGTTTCAAATGATTCCTGAGAAAAGTCAAGAGTGTCCTGCCGATCCAATACGTCCATCACTTGTTAAAGGGAGGGATTGACTAGTTTCAAAATCTGTTCCCATTTACGAACATCAGAAACATTCTGTGCAATTGCATCACGTACCATAGTATCTGAATAAGGGAGTCCACATTGACACTCAAAAGCACAATCCCTAGTAAGGCCTTGCAAGGTTGCAACCAACTCCCGATTAGTCTGACCTGCTGTATGTTTGGACAAAAGAAGGTATACCGTTTGGCAACTACATTGACTGATTCTTTGAAATATGCATCTAATGCAGACAAAATTTCATCGTAGGACAGAGTTGCTACGTCGTGTCGGGGTAATAATTTGACTATCACACGATACGTGTGCACCCTGACAGAGGACAATAAAAAAGGCTGCCGCTCGTTACATTGAATTCTGTAGGCGGCGAGATGGAATCCAAATTGGCGTGACCACTCCATCCAGCTTTCCAGTGCAGCATCAAAAGGACGAAAAGTTGGTGCAACTGCGTGTTGTGGCTGCGTTAGCGGGGGAGCGGCGGCTGCCACATCGTTTTGCATTGCACGTTGACCCTGGACAAGCTGTCCAAGGGCATCCAGTAAGGCCTGCGTCTGCTGATTCTGTAAGCGATAAAATTCGGACAGTACATCTGGAGATGGTGGCGAAGCCATTACACAAGTAAATCAGGGCAGTATAGTTAAGAACGCAGTGTTGCCTCGTCGCCAATGTTGTGGTTTGGCAGGAGAGCCAACACTGGGCACTAGAGGAAGCCGAAAGGCATGCGTTTTAGCTCACGCAGGCTGGCGTGACGTCTGGAACAGCACATGGAAATTAGACTCAGAAAAACGGACGTAGCTGGTGGAATACTTAACTTTAATCCATTAATGATGAGCGTCGCTCTTGATGGTACATGATTACAGTATCAATAGTAACTGGTAATGGCGCCTTGCTAAGTCGTAGCAAATGACGTAGCTGAAGGCTATGCTAACTATCGTCTCGGCAAATGAGAGCGTATTTTGTCAGTGAACCATCGCTAGTACAGTCGATTGTACAACTGGGGCGAGTGCTAGGAAGTCTCTCTAGACCTTCCGTGTGGCGGCGCTCGGTCTGCAATCACTGAAAGTGGCGACACGCGGGTCCGACGTATACTAACGGACCGTGGCTGATTTAAAGGCTACCACCTAGTAAGTGTGGTGTCTGGCGGTGACACCACAGAAATAGCATGGATTCGTGAATGCATATCATGGAGACAGTTATCTTCAAATGTGGTACATGTTTGTAGTAAGTAATGTGCAATCAAATTGAAGCTTTTGTAATTCGATGGTATGAGTAAAGGAAAAATGTTATTCAAAACATTTTTGAACGTGTCTCTAATGCCAATTACTGTTCATATATCTACATCCATATGATTATTCTGCAATTCTAAATTAAGTGCATGGCAGAGGAACCGAACCTCCTTCAAGCTATTTCTGTGAGGCTCCACTTTCTAACAGCGTGCGATAGAAAACGAACACTTGAATCTTTCTGTGCGAGCTCTGATTTCTTTTATTTTATCATGATGATCGTTTCTCGATGTGTAGGTGGGAGGCAACAGAATAATTTCGCATTCGAGGGAGAATGTTGGGGACTGAAATTTCGCAACGAAAAACGCCTTTGTTTTTAATGTTTGCCACCTGAACCCGCGTGTCAAATTTGTGGCACTATCTCTCCTATTTCGAGATAATGCAAAACGAGCTGCACTTCTTTGACCTTTCTCGATGTCCTCTGTCAGTCCCATCTGATGCGGATCCCACACCGCACAGAAATACTTCAGATGATGGTGGACAAGCGTGGTGTGCACAGTCTCCTTAGTCGATCTGTTGCATTTTCTAAGGATTCTACTAAATCGCACTCTTTGGTTTGCTTTACCCACAACGTTATCCATGAGAATGTTCCAATTGAAGTAAGTCGTCATTGTAATCCCTAAGTATATAGTTGAATTTACAGCCTTTAGATTTGAGTGATTTATCGTGTAACCAAAATTTATCGGATTTCTTTTAGCACTCATGTGGATAACTTCACACTTCCATTGCCACTTTTCTCATCCTACAGATATCTTGTATAAATCATTTTGCAAATGCTTTTGATCATATGACGACTTTACAAGACGGTAAATCACAGCATCATCAGAAAAAAAAAAAACGAAGAGGGCTGCTCGTATTGTCTCATACGTCGTTTAAGTAGATCAGGAATTGGGGGGGGGGGGGCTATAACACTTCCACGAGTGAGGTTACTTCTGTGTCACTCAATGACTGCTTTTCAGATACTACGAACTGTGACCTACCTGACAGGAACTGACGAATCCAGTCGCACAACTGCAATTTCTTTAGAAGACGCTTGTGAGGAACAGTGTCTTATTACTTCTGGAACTATAAAAATACAAAATCAATTGGACATTCCCTGTCGATAGCACTCATTACTTTGTGAGAACAGAGAGATATTTGTGTTTGTGTTTCACAAGAACGGTTTTTTCCAGAATTTGTGCTATTAGTCCATAAAGCGTTAATTTGAGAGGTTGCAGGCCACTGTCTCACCTTAACAACATTGTCAGTTAGATTAACATTCATATTTTAGGACACGAGTTGTCCAGTACTAAATTTGATATTGTTGGTTAATGATTTATTCTCTATGAGGAAACGTTATTCAGAATGAACTTGTAACTACATGTATAGCCTGTAGAGAGCTTGTACTCAGGGGGGAATTGTTGAGGCGATCGAGAACAGGGAACGAGATAAATTGGGAGCCATAAATTCTGAGCGCAGCGGTCTGGCCCTGAATGTTATTCTGGGAAACGGTGTTGAGTGGTTCTTACGTGCAGAGGGACTTCCATATAGGGTCAGATAGAAGAGCGCTCGTTCACAAAACATTTTACCTGGGCCAGGGGACAGAAGATGGCTTGATGGCTGAAAGTGGGAGGAGAAAGCAATGAAATAGAGACTGTTTCAAGCTAAGCTTTGACTGTTTCAAGCTAAGCTTTTGTGCAAAAGATGGGAAGGTCATAAAATACCGTGCACTCTCATGTTAGAAGCTGGGACGGTACGCACAGAGTGGCTAATATGCATCTCTAGTGGAGGTAGGACCTTGACGCCAGGAAGTCGCCAGGTTCTTTGACAAACAAACATCTCATGGGCTCTTTCAGAAATTGGAACTTGTCACACAGTAAATGAGGGACGGCGGTCCCACCTAGGGCAGTTCTTTTTTTCCAAAATGTGGACGTGCTTACCTGCCGCCTATCTATTGTAAAATCTTGTTTCAGACAACAGAGGTCTGGAGCAGCTGACTGGCTCCTCTCAGGAACTGCGGTGCTGTGTCTGGATTGGCTGTATCTGGCTTGGTTACCAGGTCAACAGAACAGTCAAGAGGGGAGATTCAACGAGTGGAGGATAGTTCGATTGGTTTGCGCAATGTGGGGGTGGTTTCGTTTCGATAATTCAGCACCCATACCAAGGCTTGGTGGAATGTGTGAGTCTTCGAGGTCTTTCATCGTTCTCCCCCGGTGGTGAACTCCAGGTCTTTCCCTAGTGGATGAAACTTGTGGTCGGGATCTTGTAGTCGAGTAAGAGCCTGTGGCAGCTTCCAAATGCAGCGTAGTTTGCATATTTTCGTGGACGCATAGGACCATTTCAGCTGTCGCAGCGAACGTTCCTCTCCTACAGTGCGCCGTTTTCTGCTGCAGCCTGAATCAAGTAGAAAGGGTAAAATACTGCTGCACCAGCTTTGGGTTGTTAAATGATATTCGCAGCTCCCTATTCTCAGGTGAACCATAGTTGGGGGCATAGTTCATCGTAGCTGATTCCATTTGAATAAAATTGGGCTTCACAGTGCACTAATGTAAGCGAAGTCAGATTGCGTTGTAAAAGGAACTAATTAAGGGGAAAATCTGTATAGCTTCCACACCAATGTATGCTTTGCGTATCAAGCACCATTCCTTATCTGATTTGTGACTGTCATTTTTGTTTAAGATTTATCAGCTATTTGTAGTTACTAAAGGGTAAATAATACTTGTCATTATTTAGTAAACTTAAGAACGCCACTGTTCGCATTCAAAGTCCCTCTACTATTCACTGTCTTTATTTCATTGTGGTGGTACATGAGTAGCTTCCCTCAGAACATATTTGTGAATACAGCAAGCGACTGCTTGCAATTAACACACTCATTTATTGAGAGTATCGATCAAGAGTAAGGTCAGTGAGGGAAGGAGTGACAAAGCGAGCGCCGTTGTGAGACTGACAGAGAAAGCTTATTCCGATATTTCGTAGTAAAAACCTTCCTACTTTTGAGTCGTCTCATTTAAGATTAGTCATTTATATTATTGTTGTTACCTCGCTTGTGTGGAGTGAAGGGCAGAGGAGCGGACAAAGGTTCAGGACACTCCTTAGCACTTAGGATGGGGAGTAACCCCTACAGCGGAAGAATCAGCAATGATCAATGGCATGATGATGCAGATGATAATGGAAGCCATTGCATTAGAGACACATAATTTGTACCCAGAGGGAAGGTGGCCTCTAATTGATAAAGTGTCATGATGATCTCTCCTTTGGCAAATATTCCGAACTAGTCCCCTGTTCGGATCTCCGGGAGGTAACTGCCAAATGGGAGTGACCATTCGAAAAAGATTGAATAAACAATGACAGGATAACGTTCTACTAGTTTGAGCGTAGAATGTCAGAAGTTTGAATGTGATAGAGGAAGGCTGATAAGGAAAATGTTAAGCGTCAGTCTACACACAATGGGGGTCAGTCAAGTGAAATAGAAAGAAAACAATGATTTCTGGTCCTCTGACAATAGGGTAATATTAACAGCACCAGCCCGCATCTCGTGGTCGTGCGGTAGAGTTCTCGCTTCCCACGCTCGGGTTCCCGGGTTCGATTCCCGGCGGGGTCAGGGATTTTCTCTGCCTCGTGATGGCTGGGTGTTGTGTGCTGTCCTTAGGTTAGTTAGGTTTAAGTAGTTCTAAGTTCTAGGGGACTGATGACCATAGATGTTAAGTCCCATAGTGCTCAGAGCCATTTGAACCATTTAACAGCACCAGAAAACGGTGGGGCAGAGAGTGAGTTATTGTGAACAGTAAAGTGATACGGTTGCTCCCATCAAAATCGACAACAAATCAAAACCGACAACGGCAGTTCAGGTACAAACGCTCAGGGGGCTGGAGAGACCGTTTCAAAAATGGTTCAAATGGCTCTGAGCACTATGGGACTCAACTGCTGTGGTCATAAGTCCCCTAGAACGTAGAACTACTTAAACCTAACTAACCTAAGGACATCACACACATCCATGCCCGAGGCAGGATTCGAACCTGCGACCGTAGCGGTCGTGCGGTTCCAGACTGTAGCGCCCTTAACCGCGCGGCCACTCCGGCCGGCAGAGACCGTTTCCATGTCTGCAGAAACAAGCAAGCGATACCTTGCCTTAAATGACATCGGCGGGAACTACCGATCAATTTACATGTGGGGGAATACTCGTCGAGCTCAAACACTCTCCATCATGAATCTTCTGACGCTACACACACGTCAGCTTCTGTCACGTCTCTGCCAGCATACTGGCTAGTTCACTGTTCAGCCGACCAGAGGCCACCGCAGCTGTGAACTGTTCCTTCCATAACAGGCAAAAGCCGTCAGGTGAGAGCATTTCTCGTACCCGTCGTTCGTGTGAGGCTTCCAGTTGGCCACTGTCTACAGACACAGCTATAAAAGAAGGCGCGGCTTGCATGTATAGTTCTGACTGCAATTCAATCTGACATCGACTACCTAGTTCGAAAAATCCATTTTACCCCGTCTGTAACGTGGATGTCGTTGTCCATACATCTCGAATATTACACGTGAAATGTATATTCCTTACTATTATACGAGTTATTTTAGAAGACAGAAGAAATCGAATCATACACTGGTTTTAAAGTCGCTAAAGTATCGTTACGTGTTGTGAAAATCCACTACAATAATGTGACATAAGCTTTCTCACTGGTATAAAAATCTGTTCCTATCAGTTTCAAATGTGTTACGTCCTGCATCATAGAAATAGACCTATAAAACTCATTTTTGGCTCGTAACAGAGTGCTAAGAGCATGCTGTACTATTAGTTCAATACTGTGTATAGCTTTATAATTTCGGCAGTATGGCTGACTTTATTAAGGTGGCCATCCCTCCATGCGTAAGAGGGAGAGTGAAATATGGTTAAAAGATTTTGCCACAATGAAACAACGCCTGATCACCAATAAAACTCTCGAATCATATAAGTGGTTCTCTCGCCCTCGCTTCCACTAGTCCTGTGGCATATCATTGACTAATTAATCAAATTGATCATGAGAGCCCCTTTTGGTGGTGCGTCCTTCCTTTTTGTGTAGTTGTATTACTTTTGTCAGGAATCTCAGATGAGAATCCCTGGAGGGAAGGCGATGTTCTATTTGAGGAACACTATTGAGAACCGATATTTGAAGCTGACTGCAGAAGCATTCTACAGCCATCAACATGGTATCACATAAGGATTATGAAGATAAGATACGATAAATTAATGCCCATGTGGAGGCGTGTAGAAAGTCTGTGTTTCCCTCGCTCTACTTGCGAGTGGCATTGGAAAGGAAATTACTAGTAGTGGTACAAGATACCGTCTGCCATGTACCATATCAAGGCTTGTGGAGAACGCATGTACGTTTAGATGTAAATTTATTCTAGGTATTAAGATGTCGCCCACCCATTTAAAGACACACAAAACTCACAGAAGAAAAAACTGGTTCAAATCGCTCTGAGCACTATGGGACTTAACATCTGTGGTCATCAGTCCCCTAGAACTTAGAACTACTTAAACCTAACTAACCTAAGGACATCACACACATCCATGCCCGAGGCAGGATTGGAACCTGCGACCGTAGCAGTCGCGCGGCACAGAAGAAAGTTGGCTTTTATTTAGCGGGAAAACAAATGACGGAACTACTGCTACTGTTTGTCTTTCAGTAAAAATTAGCCCCCAATTTTTCCACTGCAGTCACTTCGCAAGACGTATGTGAAAGTTGTAATATGTTTGTCCTCGAACTTAAGAAACGTTATAGAGTTCATCTCTCCACTCCCCTTCCTCAGAGTATCTCTTAGCAACCGTATTCTCACGAATTCTTCAGTCTTCGGTACATAGCATATGAATCCACCTGATTTCGACAAGTACGAGATGTCCCCAACCAATTCACAAACCCCTGCTAATTCTCTCGGAAACCCATCACAGTCTGACAGCTCAGCTCTATTAATTAGAAGACTAGCACAATGAGAGAAACAGCACATTAAAGGGCAGGAAGAAATTCACAACCATGCAGAGTATACGTGGACTGCAAAGAAATTAAGAAGCATAACAAGTACAATTCATTGATATCGGATGACAGGCTTTAAACATCCTTCTTTGCACGACGTAAAACCACTTATCACATTCCGATGATTACAATGCTAGGAATACGACGGTGTATTGTTGCTTGAGTCTTCGCTCTCCACACAGTCCCTCTCTCTCTCTCCTCCTCCTCTCCCCCCCCTCTCCCTCTCTCTCTTAATCTCTCCCCGTTAGTTTAGTAACTTCCAACGAAGTTAAACTATGAACAACATATCTTCACTAACATCACCTGGAAAGGAATTCAGTAAGATTTGACCATGTCCCTCCCTCACAATCTATCGAAAATACTGACTGTGTGTTGATGTCAATCATGTGAGGTGATCCCATTACATATACATATACTGCTCCAGTGGAGATGTGGCCTGATAAGGTGCAAGGGATATAGTAAACTGGGAGTGGAGCATCGGAAAAAGGTAGGTGACTCATAGGAGAAGTTCTACACGTAACCGTAGGTCCGTTACTCGAGGAGAAGTCGGCATCATGGCTTTAGTACTGAATAATGACGCAATTTCTGTGTTAAATCGTCAGTGTTAGGGTGCGAGGGTTATAGTCAACTGGAAGTGGTGCATCGGAAAAGGTAGATGACTCCTAGGAGAGAGCCAGTGGGCTCCCGGCCGCCGTTAGATAAGCAGGTGCCAGCAGCAAGTCGTATACTCTTAACTCACTTATTTGGTACATAGTTTAATTCTTAATCTCTTTGCGTGTTTTTGGGTACTTGCATTGTTTAATTCATCAATTTCGGGCATATTATGGTATTTGGGAGTTGTAGCATCTCGTTTTAGTACATGAATACTGTAAAATCGCTTAGTCTCCTTATGCCGCCGAGCAAGTAGCAGCATTAGTGGCAGAACAACTGAGAGAAAATCTGGAACACATTTCGCATAAATTTCCTCAGCATGATATAATCTTAGGTGGAGATTACAATTTACCAGATATAAACTGGGACACTCAGATGTTTAGGACGGGTGGTAGGGACAGAGCATCGAGTGACATTATACTGAGTGCACTATCCGAAAATTACCTCGAGCAATTAAACAGAGAACCGACTCGTGGAGATAGCATCTTGGACCTACTGATAACAAACAGACCCGAACTTTTCGACTCTGTAAGTGCAGAACAGGGAATCAGTGGTCATAAGGCCGTTGAAGCATCCCTGAATATGGAAGTTAATAGAAATATAAAAAAAGGAAGGATGGTTTATCTGTTTACCAAGAGCAATAGGAGGCAGATTTCAGACTACCTAACAGATCAAAGCGAAAATTTCTGTTCCGACACTGACAATGTTGAATGTTTATGGAAAAAGTTCAAGACAATCCTAAAATGCGTTTTAGACAGATACGTGCCGAGCAAAACTGTGAGGGACGGGAAAAACCCTCCGTAGTTCAACAACGAAGTTAAGAAACTATTGCGAAAGCAAAGAGAGCTTCACTGCAAGTTCTAACGCAGCCAAAACCTCTCAGACAAACAGAAGCTAAACGATGTCAAAGTTAGCGTAAGGAGGGCTACGCGTGAAGCGTTCAGTGAATTCGACAGTAAAATTCTATGTACCGACTTGACAGAAAATCCTAGGACGTTCTGGTCTTACGTTAAATCAGTAAGTGGATCGAAACAGCATAGCCAGACAGTCTGGGATGATGATGGCATTGTCGGAATCGCTGCATTTGTACTGAACAGCGACGCAACTTCTGCATTAAATCGGTAATTGAAGGGTGCGAGGTTTATAGTAACCTGAGAATGGTTCATCGGAAAATGGTAGATGACTCCCTGTGGAAGTTTCATAGGGTGACCGTCGTCGCTTTCATACGCGTGGAGAAGGTGGCTTCGCTGCATTTGTATTGAATAGCGACACAACTACTGTGTTAAATCGTCAATGGTAGGGTGCAAGGTTTATAATTAACTGGGAGTGGTGCACTGGGAGTGGTGCACTCCTAGGAGAAGTTCCATACGTAACCGTAGCGGCGGGGCACACTCTGGGAGACGTTGGCATCATTGCATTTGCATTGAAATGCGGCATAATTTCTGTGTTAAGTCGTCAGTGGTAGGATGTAAGTGTTATAGTAAACTATGAGTGGTGGATGGGAAAATGGTAGATGACTTCTTGGAGTAGTTCCATACGTTCACCGTATTTGCGTTACTCTTTCGGGGAGAAGTCGGCATCGTTGCACTTGTATTCAATAGTGACGCATTTTCTGTCTTAAATTGTCAATGTTAGGGTGCTAGGGTTTTAGAAAATAGGTATTGGTGCATCGGAAGAAGGTAGGTGACTCCCATGAGAAATTCCATACGTTGAGCGTAGTCGCGTTATTCACTGGAGGTGAAGTCTGCATCGTTGTATTTGTATTTAATAGCAACGCAACTTCTGTGGTTAATCGTCAATGCTAGGCTGCGAATGTATAGTAAACTGGGAGTGGTGCATCGGAAGAAAGGTAGATGACTTCTTGGGGTAATTCCATACATCGGCTGTAGTCGCGATACTCACTCGGGGAGAAGTATGCATCGTTGCTTTTGTATTTTATAGCGATGCAATTTCTGTGATAAATCGAAATGTTAGGGTGCGAGGGGTATAGTAAACTGGGAGTGGTGTATCGGAAAATAGATGATTCCCAGGAGAAGTTCCATACGTTCACCGTAGTAGCGTTAATAGTTCGGGAAGAAGTTGGCATCATTGCTTTTGCTTTGAATAGCGACTCAATTTCTGTAACAAATCGTCAATCATAGGGTGTGAGCGTTATAGAAAACTAGGAGTGCGCGTCCAATAAAAGGTAGATGACTCCTTGGAGAAGTTCCATACGTTGACCGTAGCAGAGTTAATCGCTCAGGGAGAGGTCGGCATCGTTGCTACTGCACTGAATAGCGACGCAATATCTACGTAAAATCGTCAATGGTAGAGTGGGGTGGGGGGATTATAGGTTGGTTGGTTTGGGGAGTGAGACCAGATAGCGTGGTCATCGGTCTTATCGTATTAGGGAAGGATTGGGAAGGAAGTCGGCCGTGCCCTTTCAGAGGAACCATCCCGGCATTTGCCTGGAGTCATTTTAGGGAAATCACGGAAAACCTAAATCAGGATGGCCGGACGCGGGATTGAACCGTCGTCTTCCCGAATGCGAGTCCAGTGTCTAACCACTGCGCCACCCCGCTCGGGGGGGGGATTATAGTAAACTGGGAATGGTACATCGGAAAACGGTAGATGACCCCCAGGATAAGTTCCATACGTAACCTATGGGGCGTTGCTCACTCTGGGAGGTTGGCATAATTGCATTTGTGTTGAATAGTGACGTATTTTCTGTGTTAAATCGTCAGTTGTAGGGTGTGAGGGTTATTATAAGATGGGAGTGGTTCATTGGAAAATTGCAGATGACTCCCAGGATATGTTCCATACGTAACAGTAGGCGCGTTGTTCACTCTTGGGGAAGTTACCATCACTGCATTTGCATTGAATAGCGACGTATTTTCTGTGTTAAATCGCCAATGGTAGGGTTTGAGGGTTATAGTAAACGGGGAGTTGTACATCGGAAAAATTTTGATGACTACCATGAGAAGTTCCATACGTTTTCCATGTCGCGGTAATTATTCTGGGAAAAGTTGGATTCGTTGCATTTGTACTGAACAGCGACTCACTTTTTATGTTAAATAGACAATTGCACGGTGCGAGGTTTATAGCAAGCTGGGAGTTGTTAATCGGAAAATGGTTGATGGCTCCCTGGGGAAGTTTCATGCGTAGACCGTCGTCGCGTTAGTCACACTAGGAGAAGTTGGCTTCGTTGCATTTGTATTGAATAGCGAAGCAACTACTGTGTTAAATCGTCAATAGTTGGGTGCGAGGTTGATAATTAACTGGGAGTGGTGCATCGGGAAAAGGTAGATGACTTCTAGGAGAAGTTCCATACGTAACCGTAGTGGCAGGGCTCAGCCTGGGAGAAGTCGGCATAATTGCATTTGCATTGAAATGCGGCGTAATTTCTGTTTTAAGTCGTCAGTGGAAGGGTGTAAGTGATAAAGTAAACTATGAGTGGTGCATGGGAAAAAGGTAGATGACTTCTTGAAGAAGTTCCATACGTCCACCGTATTTGTGTTACTCTTTCGGGGAGAAGTTGTCCTCGTTGCATTTGTATTCAATAGTGACGCATTTTCGGTCTTAAATTGGCAATGTTAGTGTGCGAGGGTTTTAGAAAATTGGTATTGGTGCATCGGAAACAGGTAGATGACGCCCGGGTGAAGTTCCAAACGTTGACCGTAGTCGCGTTACTCACTGTGGGTGAATTCTGCATCTTTGTATTTGTATTTAATAGCGACACAACTTCTGTGATTAATCGTCAGTGTTAGGCTGCGAATGCTATAATAAACTGGGAGAGGTGTATCGGAAAAAAGGTATATGACACCTTGGAGAAGTTCCATACGTTGACCGTAGTCATGTTACTCATTCGGGGAGAAGTCAGCAACGTTACAATTGTATTGAATAGCAGCACATTAAAGAGACATTTGGAGAAAAGAGAACAAATTATATTAATATCAATAGCTCAGATGGAAAACCAGTTCTAAGCAAAGAAGGGAAAGCAGAAAGGTGGAAGGAGTATATAGAGAGTTTATACAAAGGCGATGTAAATGAATACAATATTATGGAAATGGAAGAGGACTTAGATGAAGATGAAATCGGAGATATGATATTGCGTGAAGAGTTTGACAGAGCACTGAAGGACTTAAGTCGAAACAAGGCCGCGGGAGTAGACAACATTCCATTAGAACTACTGATAGCCTTGGGAGAGCCAGCCCTGACAAAACTCTACCATCTGGTGAGCAAGATGTATGAGACAGGCGAAATACCCTCAGACTACAAGAATAATATAATAATTCCAATCCCAAAGAAAGCAGGTGCTGACAGATGTGAAAATTACCGAACTATCAGTTTAATAAGCCATGACTGCAAAATACTAACACGAATTCTTTACAGACGAATGGAAAAAACTGGTAGTAGCCGACCTTGAGGAAGATGAGTTTGGATTCCGTAGAAATGTTGGAACGCCTGAGTAATAGGAATTAAAATCCTTGGAGAAGGAATGAAAACTTTGAGGTTCGCCGATGTGATTGTAATTCTGTCAGAGGCAGCAAAGGAACTGGAAGAGCAGCTGGACGGAATGGACAGTGTCTTGAAAGGAGGATATAAGATGAACATCAACAAAAACAAAACAACGATAATGGAATGTAGTCAAATTAAATTGGGTGGTGGTGTGGGAATTAGATTAGGAAATGAGACGCTTAAAGTAGTAAATGAGTTTTGCTATTTTGGGAGCAAACTAACTCATGAGGGTCGAAGTAGAGAGGATGTAAAATGTAGACTGGCAATGGCAAGGAAAGTGTTTCTGAAGAAGAGAAACTTGTTAACATATAGTATAGATTTAAGTGCAGGAATCGTTTCTGAAAGAATTTGTATGGAGGGTAGCCATGTGTGGAAGTGAAACGTGGACGATAAATAGTTTAGACAAGAAGAGAACAGAAGCTATCGAAATGTGATGCCACAGAAGAATGCTGAAGATCAGATGGGTAGATGACATAACTATTGAGGAGGCATTGAATAGAACTGGGGAGAAGAGAAGTTTGTGGCACAACTTGACTAGAAGAAGGGATCGGTTATTAGGACTTATTCTGAGGCATCAAGAGATCAGCAATTTAGTATTGGAGGGCAGTGTGGATGGTAAAAATCGTAGAGGGAGACCAAAGATGAATAAACTAAACAGATTCAGAAGGATGTAGGTTGCAGTAGGTACTGGGAAATGAAGAAGCTTGCACAGGATAGAGTAGCATGGAGAGCTGCATCAAACCAGACTCAGGACTGAAGACCACAACTGTATATTATATATATATATATATATATATATATATATATATATATATATACTCCTGGAAATGGAAAAAAGAACACATTGACACCGGTGTGTCAGACCCACCATACTTGCTCCGGACACTGCGAGAGGGCTGTACAAGCAATGATCACACGCACGGCACAGCGGACACACCAGGAACCGCGGTGTTGGCCGTCGAATGGCGCTAGCTGCGCAGCATTTGTGCACCGCCGCCGTCAGTGTCAGCCAGTTTGCCGTGGTATACGGAACTCCATCGCAGTCTTTAACACTGGTAGCATGCCGCGACAGCGTGGACGTGAACCGTATGTGCAGTTGACGGACTTTGAGCGAGGGCGTATAGTGAGCATGCGGGAGGCCGGGTGGACGTACCGCCGAATTGCTCAACACGTGGCGCGTGAGGTCTCCACAGTACATCGATGTTGTCGCCAGTGGTCGGCGGAAGGTGCACGTGCCCGTCGACCTGGGACCGGACCGCAGCGACGCACGGATGCACGCCAAGACCGTAGGATCCCACGCAGTGCCGTAGGGGACCGTACCGCCACTTCCCAGCAAATTAGGAACACTGTTGCTCCCGGGGTATCGGCGAGGACCATTCGCAACCGTCTCCATGAAGCTGGGCTACGGTCCCGCACACCGTTAGGCCGTCTTCCGCTCACGCCCCAACATCGTGCAGCCCGCCTCCAGTGGTGTCGCGACAGGCGTGAATGGAGGGACGAATGGAGACGTGTCGTCTTCAGCGATGAGAGTCGCTTCTGCCTTGGTGCCAATGATGGTCGTATGCGTGTTTGGCGCCGTGCAGGTGAGCGCCACAATCAGGACTGCATACGACCGAGGCACACAGGGCCAACACCCGGCATCATGGTGTGGGGAGCGATCTCCTACACTGGCCGTACACCACTGGTGATCGTCGAGGGGACACTGAATAGTGCACGGTACATCCAAACCGTCATCGAACCCATCGTTCTACCATTCCTAGACCGGCAAGGGAACTTGCTGTTCCAACAGGACAATGCACGTCCGCATGTATCCCGTACCACCCAACGTGCTCTAGAAGGTGTAAGTCAACTACCCTGGCCAGCAAGATCTCCGGATCCGTCCCCCATTGAGCATGTTTGGGACTGGATGAAGCGTCGTCTCACGCGGTCTGCACGTCCAGCACGAACGCTGGTCCAACTGAGGCGCCAGGTGGAAATGGCATGGCAAGCCGTTCCACAGGACTACATCCAGCATCTCTACGATCGTCTCCATGGGAGAATAGCAGCCTGGATTGCTGCGAAAGGTGGATATACACTGTACTAGTGCCGACATTGTGCATGCTCTGTTGCCTGTGTCTATGTGCCTGTGGTTCTGTCAGTGTGATCATGTGATGTATCTGACCCCAGGAATGTGTCAATAAAGTTTCCCCTTCCTGGGACAATGAATTCACGGTGTTCTTATTTCAATTTCCAGGAGTATATATATATATATATATATATATATATATATATATATATATATATATATATCGCGGATGAAGCTGTTGTATAAACAGATATCTCAACGACAAAATCTGTACGGAAGTGCAGGAGGGCCTACAGAGGCATAAAGACCCACTATTGTACGGTTAAACGATTTCAAAACAATAGTGGGAAGCAATAACATCTATTATCTGGGTCTAGCGATTCTAACTGGAACGACCATATCAATCTAGTGGCAGCAAAGGCGGACGCCAACCTGAGTTTCACTGGAAGACTCCTCAGAAATTGTAGTCGATCCACAAGAGAGGTACCTTACAAAACCGTCATTCGACAGATAATTATTTATAATTAGTCTGAGATCCACATTAGATACGATCGATGGAAGAAACAGAGAAAATCCAAAGACGTGCAGCGTGTTCCTTCCGTCACAGATTCATTTAGAAAACGCGGAAGTTTGAGGGAGATGTTCGGTCAGTTCGAGCGAAGACTCTGCAAGACAAGCGTTTTGTGTCACGGTTTACTGTTGAAAATCGGAAAGCTTACGTTCCTAGAAGGGTCTACGAATACAGTGCCCTCTCCTACGTATATGTCGAGAAAAAAAATTATAAACGAAAAGCTACAGAGATTCGAATTCATATGGAGTCCTCCAACTACAGTATTCCAGCAAACCATACGTCACCGGAACAGTAAGGAGGGCAACTCAGAGTTGACCCTAATTTACCTTCCGCTACACACCGAGAAGTCGCTTGTCGATTACAGATGTAGATGAAGATGTTGCGCCACACACAAATACATAGAAAAAATTTGAAATTTCGTCCAGGACATTTTAGAACTTTGCCCCAGACCAAAGTTTTGTTATCAGAAGAATGCCGAAAGTGTAAGTTTCCTTCAAAATATTCCTTAATTGTTATCACAGTATCACGATAACTAGTTTCATAGTCAACAATTCCTATGGCCACTTCGTTTGAATGAGGTGCATTGAACCGTCTTTCATACTCCCCTGTTGGTCTCTTATCAGCTCGAATTATTATTTTGTAATTATCTGCGACCATTCTTTCGATTTTATTTTTAAAAATTCGTATCAATTCATTATTATTACGTAGCAAATGTAGTACGTCCTGAATTATATCTCGATGCATATCAGTGATGGTGCTATTCGGCTTGATCATCTGCTTTTGCTACGAAGTAAACTTGAAAAATGTTTTTGGCGTTTCATTTGGAAACGGTAATAATAGCCCAAATTTATGATACACTTGTCCCTGAACTCTAAATACACTAAATCCTTCCTTATCGGTTGTTGCTTCAAATGATGTCTTTTGGAAGCATGCGTTATAGCGTCTTATTTCTTTTACTTATTTTTTTTTCCAAGAAGTTCTTCGACATCAGTGTTTCGCCTTTCATTTTTTCAAAGAATTCAGATGGAGGAAAGTTTAGAGCCGGCAATGTAATTTTATCATTTGAGCGGCATTTACTTGGTGTTTCTCTTTTGAGTCTCTTTCTCATTCTCTCAGTTGCTGCACTTGGATGTTCACTGTATTTTATCATTGGATCGTAATGAAATGCTTCATTTTTAAGACACTTACTTCCTTGCCTCCTCGGCATTCAGGATTTGAAGACGTCTTCTGAGATTATGCCGTGACCTGATTTCCCAAGCGAAGATGATTTATTACTTCTGTGTGCGGTTCGTCACTTAAGCTACCCTATCGTTTTCCTGTTTTACTATATGATTGCTTTCTTCTCCAATCTGTCTCCCTAATACTTTTACTTTGCTCTTCTGTTGGATTATTTGTTCTTTGAGAACTTCGTTGTAACACTGCTACACGTGCTTCTCCTTCTTGATCGGTTTCGTTTTTCCACGCAATGTTTTGTGTTTTCGACACTATAGGGGGCTGGGAAAGTTGCTCCAATATAGTTCACTTTCTTTTTTATCACACAAAGATGTAATTTACTCCTCCTTTAATTACTGGATTGGAACTGAACTGCAGTTTTCGCGAGAAGTTTTTCCTTTGTTATTTTTTCCCTGCGATTATTATAAATACTGCTGATACGCGCTAGGCAGAGATGACTTCCCGCAATTTTTGTTGGCAGTGTCGAGTCTTAAAAAATGGCTCTGAGCACTATGGGACTTAACTTCTAAGGTCATCAGTCCCCTACAACTTATGACTACTTAAACCTAACGAACCTAAGGACATCACACACATCCATGCCCGAGGCAGGATTCGAACCTGCGGCCGTAGCGGTCACGCGGTTCCAGACTGTAGCGCCTTTAACCGCTTGGCCACACCGGCCGGCATCGAGTCTTAATTACGCTTGCATTACAATTCTTGCCACGGATAACCGCCCACTTCCACCCAGCACTATCAAAACACCATAGTGCACATTGAGAGACTACATGCATAAACACCACTGGTCTGTAGTGTTTGTGAAATTTCCTCATGTTTACAGAAAGTGCTTCGTCTAAATTTTGATAAACTTATTCAGATTCAGTATCTTGCCACTCAGCACCAGCTCTCTGCTGCTTTCAGCATGCAGTCTCTAATACAAGTCTGCTCACACCAGTGAAGATAGCAAGGTGTTTAATGAGGCATACGGCTTGTTACTGCATATTTGTGGCCTGCGTGTCTTGTCAATGGTTATCACCTGGTAAGTATTACTCCGCCAGCCAGCCGTAATGAGGAAACTGCTAGAGTGGAACTAACAAACCTGGTCACGAATACAAGCCATCAGTTACTATCCCGTATTACAACTGTTCTGAGACCTAATTAAACAAAAAGCTTCAAGGGAAAACCTTAATGGAAACCTGCAACGTAATAGAAACGAACGTATCCAAAGGGAGAGTGAAGATGCAAGTAAAAGCTGTAAATTAGCCTCTTTGTCCTCAACTATCTGAAAATCTTCCGGCTGGTAACTAACAGATGTGGAGCAGGCGATGTGGCCTCAGTCGTCTACGTCCTGAAATGTGAAGATCCTTATGTAATCTCCAAAAATGAGCATTTGCTGTCGTCACTACAAATAGTTATAAAGAGTTCAAACAATGGACCACTTGCTCCTACGCCGGCCCTGTTCCAGGTTTTGGGCTGTGGCGGATA
Source organism: Schistocerca cancellata (assembly GCF_023864275.1). NCBI lineage: Eukaryota > Metazoa > Arthropoda > Insecta > Orthoptera > Acrididae > Schistocerca > Schistocerca cancellata. The sequence goes on from NC_064630.1 coordinate 813,378,888, forward strand.
CACTTTGGGCAGCTCCAGATGCTATTGGGTTGCCCGTTTTTGTCATTCATGGTGGAAACTTCCATACACTTATTGCACGAAATGGTTACTTTCTATCAACTTGTTTTAAGTATTCTGTAATTTCTTTTTTGTTTTTCTTTCAGTGGCAGTCGCAACAACTGTAATTAGAAAAAAGCAAGTGACAAGCTATGCAACAAAATACGAGCCACCATCAATAATAAAAGCACTACAGGATAACAACTAACAAAATACATTTCCTCCAAAGCATGCTCCATTTAAATACAGCATCAAAAAAATTTCTAGCCTCTTTAGAAACACAAATACTACCATATCTTTCTCCACAGATAACAAACTTTAATATCTCTTACTTCACACACAAAAACACAAACACCCTCATTACAGAACACAATGGAATATATAAATTACAATTTGACGGATGCCCTGCATTTTACATGGGTAAAACAGAAAGAACTTTCCACACAAGCTACAAAAAGCACACTGATGCTTTTAGACTTAATCACTTTGACATATCCACCGTAGCCGACCACATGGAGCTTAATCGATAAGCCTACAGAATAAGTGACACCCACAACATCTTAACTGTATTCCACACAGGAAACCATGGTAAAAACCTTGATGCAGTGGAACCGTTAGAAATAATGTTACACAAAGAAAAATCTTCTGAAGACATGTTGAACGAACTAACAGAGTTTAGCAGCCATAATTTTTTCGATAATTTTAAAAGGTAATTTTTTCGTAAGGAGATTAATACAGTATTTAATAGTGGAACCACTTGACAACATAATCCATATTTGACATTTTCACAAATATTTATTTTTAAATGATATCCTGTATGGCTAATAATGCAATATCTTTGTATCTATGAAATAATAGCACCTATGTGTTTGTAAAAATGGAGCATCTTCACATTTGAAATTTGTTTTCTTGTTTTAGCTGCTCTTATAAAATGCTGTATAAAGAAATGTTTACATGTGTAAATAAACATGTTTGCCTATATTGTGCTTCTAAACCATGTATCCACAATCGGAAACAGTAAGTTATTTTTCGACTTGTATTAATTTTGTAAACTTATATTCATAATGTGCTACTTTTTATTATATCATTGTAGTCTTACCAGGAACAGAATTAATCTACATCTGGGAAAAGAAAAAAAAACTATGTAGACTGTCGAGGCCCTTGAAGATGAGCCCCCAAGTCACTAAATGCATCGTGCATTGAAGTAAAATTACAATTTTCACTGAATGAGTTTATTCTTTATTTTATGAACTGTGTGGGTGTCTAGAGCGGGCACTTTCTTCTCCCCTGGATTTTACTAATTACATTATATTCACGCATTTCTAGCTGTGAACAGCAGTTTTAGCTTTGGCGAGCGAGACGGAAAATACTGTGGCTTTGACGATCACTAATGTGTACTTCATCAGATAACGTTATCACTGCTACGATATCACCATGAATTTTCACGCCACTCTCGAGTCTTTCGCTTATCTCTGTCATTGCTTCTTCGCTGTCTAGATTCAACAGTGAGGGGGAAATGCTACACGCCTGTCTTACACTCTTTCTAATCCGAGAACTCGTTCTTCTTTTCCAATCTTACTGGTCCCTCTTGATTCTTGTACCTATTGGATATCATCCGTCATTTCCTTCAGCTTACCCATATTTGACTCAGAATTTCGAACATCTTGTACCATTTTACATAGTCGAACGCTTTTTCCAGTTCGACAAATGCAACCAACTTATCTTCATTTCTTTCCAATCATGCTTACATTATCAGCCGCAAAGTCAGAGAAGCCGCTTTGGTACGTTTACCTTTCCTAAAACCAAACTGATCGTCATCCAACACATCCTCAATTTTCTATTGCATTTTTCTGCATATTATTCTTGTCATCAACTTGTATGCATTAGCTGTAAAGCTGACTGTGGGGTAATTCTCGCACTTGTCGGCTCTTATCTTCGAAACTATGTGGATGATGCTTTTTACGAAAATCTGATGGTATATCGGCAGTCTCATACATTCTACACACCAATATGAGTATTCGTTTTGTTGCCACTTATCCCAATGGTTTAGAAATTCCAACGGAATGTTATCTATTACATTTCCTTCTTTGACCGTGAGTCATGTGAAACTCTTTTAAATTCTGATACTAGTATTGGATCCTCTCTCTTCCCTATCGACTCCTGTTACTTGTTCTTTCAAGTTATCATACAAGTTGTTCTCCTCAAAGAGACCTTCATTGTAGTCTTTCCACCTCTCTGCCTTGTCCTTCGCGTATAACAATGGAATTCCCGTCACAGTCTTAATTCTAACGCTCTTGCTCTTAGTTTCACCGAAGGTTGTTTTGATTTTCATATATACTTAGACAGTGTTTCCAACAATCATTCCTGTTTCGCTTTCACGCAGCCGTTTCGTCTTTCCTCACTACACTTCCGATTTATTTCATTTCTAAGTGACTTGTATTTCTGTTTTCCTTATTTCCATTAACATTTTTGTACTTCCCTCTTTCATCAATCAACTGAAGTATTTCTTCTCATACCCGTGGCTATGTTTTTCTTTTCAACATCTGTATCGCCCATTTTAGAGATACCCACTCCTCTTCAACTGCCTAATGAACTATTCATTATCGCCGTATATGAAGCCAGAGAGAACTCCGCCTCACAGAACTTCATGCATATCTCTTAAAAAAATGGCTCTGAGCACTATGGGACTCAACATCATAGGTCATAAGTCCCCTAGAACTTAGAACTACTTAAACCTAACTAATCAAAGGACATCACACACACCCATGCCCGAGGCAGGATTCGAACCTGCGACCGTGGCAGTCCCGCGGTTCCGGACTGCAGCGCCAGAACCGCACGGCCACCACGGCCAGCCATATCTCTTCATTCCTTAGTACTTCCGCAACCCACTTCTTTACGCATTGATGTAGTAGCCAATGTAAAAACGTGTACTCCCATAGGTTACCCTGTAGTAGGTTGACTCAAATCCTTTCGCTCAGAATCATTCACTTGCAGCTCGTGGGTCCAGCTTGGACTGGCGTTACCTCATTCCACCGCTCCACCGACAATGTCTGTTTTGTTTCGCACTGCGGAAACAAAGCAAAATTCGCAGCGGAAAATAGGATTTCCAAATTGCGCTTACCCTGATTAAACACGCCGTCGGCGGGGCGGCAGTTGGCCTTTGTTGCGCACACGTGGGACAGCCGCCCTCACAATGGGCCCGACGTGGAGCAATGGAAGTGCGGCTCCAGCCAGCTGCTCTTTCGCTCAACAACTTTCCCCGCCTGATTGTGATTCTCCTTTTTTGCTGACGCCGTTCAGTAGATTACGACATAATTGAAAAGGGTATGACTCAATAAATTGTGTTTTGTAGACGTTGTGTACGCAGGACAACAAATTATACCTGAAGTGTTGTGCTTCTATGTATGATAATTACAATTATTCATTATGCAGGACGACTATATGTTAAAACGAGATTCCTTTACTTTTCTAAGCCGGCCAGTGTGGCCGTGCGGTTCTAAGCGCTTCAGTTTGGAACCGCGTGACCGCTGCGGTCGCAAGTTCGAATCCTGCCTCGGGCATGGGTGTGTGTGATGTCCTTAGGTTAGTTAGGTTTAAGTAGTTCTAGGGGACTGATGACAACAGCAGTTGAGTCCCATAGTGCTCAAAGCATTACTTTTCTAAACACGTTCAGTGCGTGATGGTCTATACGTCATTTCTCTTCCGCATGCTGTGTTTCAAATCATACAGGATTTGCGAATTTAATCAAGGTCTTCGGAAATTATTTACTTACTGTTTAACAATGTCTGAAGAAACGACATTGCTGTCGTCCAGCTATTCTAAATTTATGAAATGTATTGCAAGTTCGGAATCCTTCCGACATTAGCTGCATAGGGTACAAAGATATTACCTGTTGGTGACGTATGAAAATAAGTGCCGTCAAATGTGGCTGAGCGGTTCTAGGCGCTTCACTCCAGTGCCACGCTGCTGGTACGGTCGCAGGTTCGAATCCTGCCTCGGGCATGTATGTGTGTGATGTCCTTAGGTTTAAGTAGTTCTACGTCTAGGGGACTGATGACCTCAAATGTTAAGTCGCATAGTGCTTAGAGCCATTTGAACCATTTTTTTAAAACGTGTGCCGGTTCCGGGATCGAATCTGGTTTATCTCTTCTCGCGAGCGTTCGCATTAACCACTAGGGCTATATGTGCACGCTTATGGGACCCACGCACACTTCCATATGTCATACTGTCTACGAATCCATCGGTCGCAGCTTTACTCTGAGGTTTGGGTCGGTCCTGGAGGTGAGCTACGACAGTCAAAGTAGTTAACGCGACTGCAATTGACAAGTGGGAAATTCGGATTCAAATCGTGGTCCACACACAAATTTTCGTGTGTCACCAACAGGTAACATCTTCATACGTAATGAAGGTCATGTCAGAAAGATTCCACAGTTGAGAATAAATCTGGGAAATTTTTTAGCTGGTTGCAAAGTTACATGAAGGTCAAAGGCGGAAGGTTAATAATTATTAAGAAATACTTGGAATGGCAGCCACTGTTGAATTTTTCAGCTACCTCTCCTATGCGTCTTTGTCTTTACAGCAGTAGTTTAGTTTTCGTTATCGTCACTCTTGAATATTTCCCATTGAGTTTACTTAATCTTAAATCAAATGCCATTCCAGGCAAGCACCACTTCTAATTTTGCATACATCACTGTTAATCATAGGTAGCACTGCGGTAGAGGGTCTGCCCGTGGTCTAGGGGTAGCGTCTTTGATTCATAATCAAAACGCCTTCGGTCCCGCGTTCGATCCCCGCCACTGCCTAAAGTTTGATAAATAATCAGCATTGGCGGCCGAAGACTTCCGGCATAAGAAGTCAGCCTCATTCCGCCAACGGCAGAGGAAGCAATGATGGAAATAAAAGAAAGGTTCAGGAGTGGAATTAAAATACAAGGTGAAAGGATATCAGTGATAAGATTCGCTGATGACATTGCTATCCTGAGTGAAAGTGAAGAAGAAGTAAATGATCTGCTGAACGGAATGAACAGTCTAATGAGTACACAGTATGGTTTGAGAGTAAATCGGAGAAAGACGAAGGTAATGAGAAGTAGTAGAAATGAGAACAGCGAGAAACTTAACATCAGGATTGATGGTCACGAAGTCAATAAAGTTAAGGAATTCTGCTACCTAGGCAGTAAAATAACCAATGACGGACGGGGCAAGGAGGACATCAAAAGCAGACTCGCTATGGCAAAAAAGGCATTTCTGGCCAAGAGAAGTCTACTAATATCAAATACCGGCCTTAACTTGGGTAAGAAATTTCTGAGGATGTACGTCAGGAGTACAGCATTGTATGGTAGTGAAACATGGACTGTGGGAAAACCGGAACAGAAGAGAATCGAAGCATTTGAGATGTGGTGCTATAGACAAATGAAAATTAGGTGGACTGATTAGGTAAGGAATGAGGAGGTTCTACGCAGAAACGGAGAGGAAAAGAATATGTGGAAAACACTGATAAGGAGTAGGGACAGGATGATAGGACATCTGCTAAGACATGAGGGAATGACTTCCATGGTACTAGAGGGAGCTGTAGAGGGCGAAAACTGTAGAGGAAGACAGAGATTGGAATACGTCAAGCAAATAATTGAGGACGTAGGTTGCAAGTGCTACTCTGAGATGAAGAGGTTAGCACAGGAAAGGAATTCGTGGCGGGCCGCATGAAACCAGTCAGTAGACTGATGACCAAAAAAAAAAAAAATAGCAGTGGGGTCTAACGCACTGCTTCCCGAGCCGAGCGTGAAAGCGTACTGCCCGCCGGATCAGTGTCGAGGTCCGGTGAGCCGGTCAGCCTGTGGATGGTTTTTAGGCGGTTTTCCATCTGCCTTGGCGAATGCGGGCTAATTTGCCCCTGTTCCGCGTCAGTTACACTATGTCGGCGACTGCTGCGCAAACAGTGTCTCTACGTACGCGTAAATCATAATTACTCTACCATGCAAACATAGCGGTTGCACTAGTCTGGAATGTGACGTTCCTGGGGAGGGGAGGGGGGGTGTCGAGGAGGTCCACTGGGGCCCGAACCACGCTGTAACCCTGGGTTCGATGTGGGGCGGCGATGGGTTGAGTGGATTGCTGGAGCCTTTCGTGGGGTTGTGTACCACTGAGGGCTACGGCGGGGACGAAGCCTCTCCGTCGTTTCTAGGTTCCTAGTTCAGTACCGACTTACATACTGTTAATCATAAACACACGCACCACTAAACGTCGTACGCATCTTACTGTGTTGTCCAATGATCGATATTCCACTGCACATAGGCCGACATGCAGCCGAGCAGAGGAATGGGCAACACATGTTCGTGACGTCCGATCACGCAGCAACGTCGTCTAGTTAGTTATTCATGGGTTGGATTATGATTCTGATCTTCATGACCTATATTCTTCAAGAAAAGACTTTAGTAAACATATAACTCAAATGATGCTTTAATATTCAAAGACAGCTGTAAACAGCCGGCTCATTTCTGTGGCAATAGAATGTATAAAGGATTTTCTTGTAATAAAGTGAACTAAAATTTCATATGTTGTGTCGCTGAGAGCAATCAAAGAACCCACACATTGCAGACGATTGTAGTTTCGTGCAGTCACAACATCTCTCATTCATATTTCTCCTCATATTAATTTACCCTTAATTCTTTAACTGATAAATCGTTTCATTTTGAGATCTACCTATGTTTCAATGCTTTGTAAGTTGAAAGCGAGCCTGCAGCAGCAGATTCTCAAATGTTTAACTCTTGTCTACATACTTATATTGTGGACTTCGGTGGCCCACACTCCCAGGTCATTAGTTACGTTTGACGTGTGTTTTTAGCCCTATAAAAATCGAGTGAAACATCAGCGAAATGTTTGTTTATAATTACTCTGTACAAAAGCAAGGAAACCCTTTACATCTGGCATAGTCAGTGTTGTCGACACACTGCTTCGTAAAACCGAATCATCAGAAGCGCTGATCTACCTGAACAGTCTCCGAAACTGACCAAATTCAGCTGTGTCTGCTTCTTTTGCTTGCTGGTCTGTCACATCGCTCCCATGGAGTTGATCAAACACTGCGTCAGTGTTTCATGAATCAAATTAGTATTAAAGCCAATTTTCCCAATGATTCAGTGGTGCGAAAGAATATTAAAGGACTGCTTACAAATCGTGTTTATGTTGACTAAACACCGTTGACATGCGGATCGAAGTGCTGCCTGAAAGGAAATAAATACGAAAGTCGCTACAGAAATATGAAAATAGTTCAAAATCATTTTCCCTATGATTCAGTGGTGCGAAAGAATATTCAAGGACTGCTTACAAATCATGTTTATTTTGACTAAACACCGTTGACATGCGGATCGAAGTGCTGGCTGAAAGGAAACAAAAACGAAAGTCGCTACAAAAATGTGAAAATGGTTCAAATGGCTCTAAGCACTATAGGACTTAACATCTGAGGTCATCAGTCCCCTAGACTTAGAACTAGTTAAACCGAACTTAGCCTCAGGACATCACACACATCCACGCCTGAGGCATGATTCGAACCTGCGACCGTATCAGCAGAGCAATTCCAGACTGAAGCGCCTAGAACCGCTCGGTCACTGCAGCCGGCACAGAAATATCGAACTCAAAATTACACAAGAGAAGGTTTGTACTTATTTTGTAAATAAAACCACCTTTTCTTCCTGCAACTTAATTTATTTTTCTCAGACGCGCTTCGCCTTCCTCTTGCTCTAAGGCATCTTGAGTGGGATAGTTGGCTGTGATTTGCGTTTCCTCTCATCTGGTCTGCAGGTCGCACTACCACTTTATTTCCAAAATATAAGCGTAATTTTGTATTCCGAACTTTTTTGTACTGTTCACCATGTTTACAGTGTTCTATCAAATAGCTCTATCTAACGGCGAAAGAATAATAGTACACCACAAAAAAGAATGAGGAACATGCAGAACAGTGTGAGAAAGTTCGGAGTACAAAATTGTGCTTATATTCCGGAAATAAAGTGGTAGTGCGACTTCCAGACCAGATGAGAGGAAACGTAGATCACAGCAAACTATCCCACTCAAGATGCCTTAGAGCAAGAAAAGGGCGAAACGCGCCTGAGAAAAATAAATTAAGTTGCATCAAGAAAAGGAGGTTTTATTTACAAAGCAAGTATTTCTGAGGTTGCTGTTGAGGATGGCCACGTAAACTAACTTGAGACGGTTTATATTTGTCAAAAGACTGTCTTTTAGTCATAGTTTCCGGTGACGAATTTGGATTTAAAATGCTAAACATTTTACTGATTTATCGATGCATTTGTATCAGTATTTTAATTAAATAATTTTATTAGAATATTGTATATTGAATGTGATACTGTGATACCTCAGTTACTTCACAGTGATCTCAATTGAATTATTAATGGGCGTTAATATGGGATACCCGCTCCCCCCGGCCCCGCCCCTCTTCGTCTTTACGACCGTTGGAAATCTGCGGGGACACATCCAGCGAAGTGTCTTAACGTCTGTGGAGGACCTACATCCTATTTCTCCTCACGAGCCGAATTTACAGTAGATAGTGATGTTGTTCGCTGGGTCAGGAGTGAAGTCTACCTTCTCTTCTTCCCAAAAGCGTTTAATTGTGTTCAGGTCTCAACACCGGGCAGACCAGTCCATTTAGGAACGTTACTGTCCACAAACTATTTTCTCACAAATGATGCTCTATTGCAGGGTTCACTGTCACGTTGATATAGTCATGATCTCCGAACTGTTCCTCAATTGTACACACATACACGATGCTGTAGAACGTGCACGTGTCCTTTCGTATGTAAACTTCTCTTACGTGCAATAATGTGGCCAAGCCGTAACCACGGTAACTACCCTCATACCACAGAACAATCTCCTTCATACTTTACTGTTGGTACTACACATGGTGGCGGCCACCTTTCGCAATGAGCGACGGTCCCCGTCTATCGGTACATAATATCTGCTTGGTTTGAGATTGTTTCTTCTAGTTCCCACTTAACATTCACCTCACCAACAGTCGATATGAGCCGTTTTAGAGGGGTTGAAATATCCGCGATTAGTTTGTTACTCAGGTTGCATATAATGGCCAGTCCACGTTCGAAGCTACTGAGCTCCTCTCACCTACCCACTGCATCCTTGCTGACAACACGACACTCCTCGTCTCCTTTTACATGGGTACGCCCGCCTCTCGCGATATCTAGTGGCCAATGCCTTAATACCTAAGGATGCCCGGATGCTTTTGATCAGATAGTGTAGGTTGAGCGCTGCTCTTCTTGAAGGAACACTAATAGTAGGCTCTACAGGAGATGTGGGCAAAGGGTATCCCCCAAAACACCTGTTATATCCTTGAAGATAAGATATGGTTATGATTTCCAGCATATGTTAGCAACACTGGGGATAATTTCTGAAAGACGGTGCAATTACAAACACTTCAACCACACAAAGAAAGTTGTTAAATTAAACAGAAGCAAAAAGATCTACATTGAAATATACGGATTGTTTGACGCAATGTAATGTAGTAGCCAAACGTGTCTCGTATGTTACAATGTAACCACCTCTTATTACATGAAAATGTAGGCTGTTATGAGCAAGGAGTCTTCCTTGTGAAGCAATGGATTGGTAAGGGACCGAGTGGTCACAAATTCATTGAAAGAGTGGAGATTCGATAGAATCTTTTCAAAACTTCTTCCCTCCTACGGAAATTTCACTGACTTTCTCATGGCTCTCGCTTTAACAACGTTTTCAGTCAGATTAAAACTCCTATTTTTGGGTGTCATGTCGGTGTTGCCGCGTGGGGTAGCCGCGCGGTCTAGGGTGCTTCGCCACGGTTCGCGCTGCTCTCCTCGACGGAGGTGCGAGTCCTCTCTCGTGCATGAGTGTGTGTGTTGTCCTTAGCGTAAGGCATTTTAAGTTAGACTAAGTTGAGTGTAAGCCTAGGGACCGATGACTTCAGCAGTTTCGTCCCACAGGAACTTACCACCACCACAATCTTGTTGTTCCCAAGTACTACATTTGCTATGTGTGGTTAATGACTGTTTCTACACGAGGAAGTTGTGGTAAAAATGTTCTTCGAATTGCTTTTGTAATCGCAGGGATCTTGTACCCGGCGGGCCGTAGTGGAAGCGACTGAGAACGGGAATGAGATGAATTTGGGACTGTAAAGGTTGAGCACAGTGACCTGGGAAATAGTGTTTAGTGCTTCTCACCTGCAGAGGGACTTCTGGTCGAAGCACCCTGCACCTTCCGCTTAGGGTTGAACAGAAGGGCGCCATTTCGTAAAAGATTTTACCTGCGCCAGGTGCCAGTCAGTCACGGAAGACGGCCCGATGATTGAAAGTGGAAGGAGGAAGCCATTTAAGAGAGACTGCTGTAAACTAAGCTTTTGTGCAAACTGTGGGAAGGTCACAAAACATTGTGTATTCTGATGTTAGAAGCTGGAACGATGCAGACAGAGCAGCTGGTGTACATGTCTAGTGGAGGTAGGACTGTTTCCTCCCCTCCCTCCCCCCCGCGAGACCACCATCCCCCTCCCCCCGATGCCAGGTTCTTTCAGTGAGTGGCAGAAACATTTACTTCATGGACACGACTATCTGGGAAGTGGAATAAATATGCATTTCAACGTCATAACTCTCTGGGAAGATTAACATCCTTCTTTCAGAAACTGGAAATGCTCAGCCCGGAACGATTAGATCACTCTGTAAATGAGGGACTGTGGTCCGGTCTAGGTAGATATTTTTTGCCAAGTCATGGACATCGGGGATAGGCTACAACCCTGTCTTACTCCCTTCCCAACCACTGCTTCCCTTTCATGTCCCTCCACTCTTATAACTGCCATCTGGTTTTTGTTTGAACGGAATGGATGGTGTCTTGAAGGGAGGATATAAGATGAACATCAACAAAAGCAAAACGAGGATAATGGAATGTAGTCGAATTAAGTCGGGTGATGCTGAGGGTATTAGATTAGGAAATGAGACACTTAAAGTAGTAAAGGAGTTTTGCTATTTGGGGAGCAAAATAACTGATGATGGTCGAAGTAGAGAGGATGTAAAATGTAGACTGGCAATGGCAAGGAAAGCGTTTCTGAAGAAGAGAAATTTGTTAACATCGAGTATAGATTTAAGTGTCAGGAAGTCATTTCTGAAAGTATTTGTATGGAGTGTAGCCATGTATGGAAGTGAAACATGGACGGTAAATAGTTTGGACAAGAAGAGAATAGAAGCTTTCGAAATGTGGTGCTACAGAAGAATGCGAAGATTAGATGGGTAGATCACATAACTAATGAGGAAGTATTGAGCAGGATTGGGGAGAAGAGAAGTTTGTGGCACAACTTGACCTAAAGAAGGGATCGGTTGGTAGGACATGTTCTGAGGCATCAAGGGATCACCAATTTAGTATTGGAGGGTAGCGTGGAGGGTAAAAATCGTAGTGGGAGACCAAGAATTGAATACACTAAGCAGATTCAGAAGGATGTAGGTTGCAGTGGGTACTGGGAGATGAAGAAGCTTGCACAGGATAGAGTAGCATGGAGAGCTGCATCAAACCAGTCTCAGGACTGAAGACCACAATAACAACAATGGCCAAGCCTACCGTGAGAGCGATACCCCGTAGGATTGGGGTTGCTGACAGGCTCCTCTCAAGATATGCGAAGTAAAGGCTTGTTCCCCAGCGTGAAAGTCCTGGTTTTGTTTCTGGGTTGGCAGCAGACTTACAGAACAGTCGAGAGGGGATATGGGGACGCTTAATGAATAGAGGATAGTTCGATTGGTTTGTCATTGGGGGGACAGTTCCGTTTCGCTAAGTCGACTCATGTACTGAGGCGTGGTGGAAAGTGGTGATGAGTCTTTGAGGACCTCCCCTGGTGGTGAATTTCAAGTCTTTCCCTAGTGGGTCAGACATGTGGTCTGTAACTTGTGGTGGACTAAGAGCTTGTGGCAGTTTCCAGCTGTACCGGCAGTGGAACTGCATATCATCTACATCTACATACGTACTCCACAATCAACCATACGGTGCGTGGTGGAGGATACCTCGTACCACAGCTAGCATCTTCTCTCCCTGATCCACTCCCAAACAGAACGAGGGAAAAATGACTGCCTATATGCCTCTGTAGGAGCCATAATCTCTCTTATCTTAACTTTGTGGTCTGTCCGCGAAATATAAGTTGGCCGCAGTAAAATTATTCTACAGTAAGCCTCAAATGCTGGTTCCCTAAATTTCCTTAGTAGCGATTCACGAAAAGAACGACTCTTTTCCTCTAGAGACTCCCACTCGAGTTCCTGAAGCATTTCTGTAACACTCGCGCGATGGTCAAACTTCCTAGTAACAAATCTATCAGCCCGCCTCTGAATTGCTTCTATGTCCTCCCTCAATCCGACGTGATAGGGATCCCAAACGCTCGAGCAGTACTCAAGAATAGGTCGTATTAGTGTTTTATAAGCGGTCTCCTTTACAGATGAACCACATCTTCCCAAAATTCTACCAATGAACCAAAAACGACTATCCGCCTTCCCCACAACTGCCATTACATGCATGTCCCACTTCATATCGCTCTGCAATGTTACGCCCAAATATGTAATCGACGTGACTGTGTCAAGCGCTACACTACTAATGGAGTATTCAAATATTACAGGATTCTTTTTCCTATTCATCTGAATTAATTTACATTTATCTATATGTAGAGTTAGCTGCCATTCTTTACACCAATAAAAAAAATGGCTCTGAGCACTATGGGACTTAACATCTGAGGTCATCAGACCCCTAGAACGTAGAACTACTTAAACCTAACTAACCTAAGTACATCACACACATCCATGCCCGTGGCAGGATTCGAACCTGTGAACGCAGCGGTCGAGCTGTTTCAGACTGTAGCGCCTGAACCGCTCGGCCACTCCGGACGGCCTACACCAGTCACAAATCCTGTCCAAGTCATGTTGTATCCTCCTACAGTCACTCAACGACGACGCCTTCCCGTACACCACAGCATCATCAGCAAACAGCCGCACATTGCTTTCCACCCTATCCAAAAGATTATTTATGTAGATAGAAAACAACAGCGGACCTACCAAACTTCCATGGGGCACTCCAGATGATACCCTCACCTCCGATGAACACTCACCATCGAGGACAACGCACTGGGTTCTATTACTTACAACATAGCGTGTGATGATGATGATGATGATGATGATGTTTGGTTCGTGGGGCGCTCGACTGCGCGGTTATCAGCGCCCGTACAAATTTCCAGCCTGTGCTCAGTGCAATGTCGCCACTTTCAGGAATTATGATGAAATGACGAGGACAACACAAACACCCAGTCATCGCGGGGCAGGTGAACATACCGTGTGTCACGAGGATGAATTAATTCGTCCTAAGTCGGCTGTCTGACGTTTGACAATTCTAGCACGCACCGTTGTGCCTCTGAGTCAAACTGGTTTGGCCATACCAGGAAACGTGTGCACCTCACACTGAAATCTGTTGGGATTTCAGGGCTCCGATACGGAAATTTCCCGCGTTCTGGCAATCAGAAAGACAGGCCGAATATTTCGCATATTTTCGTGGACGCATCAAAACACTACAGGTGCCTCAGTGACCGCTCCTCGCCCACAGTGCCCTATTTTCTTCTGCCCCCTGATGAAGCTGAAACTAAAGTGCGGCTGCACCGGCGTGTGGTTGTTACGTGATATTTACAGCTCCCTGCTCTCAGGAGAACCATTGTTTGTTGTGTAGTTGGCCGTAGTTCATTCCGTTTGAACAGCGCTGGGCCTCACAGTGGTTTCATGTAAAAAAAGTCAAATTGCTTTGTAAAAGGATCTAATTCAGGGGAGAACTATTATAGCTTCCACCTCAATACATGCTTTTCCTATCAAACGCCATTCCTTATCTGAATCGTGTTTGTCATTTTTGTGTAAGAAAAAATGGTTCAAATGGCTCTGAGCACTATGGGACTTAACATCTGAGGTCGTCAGTTCCTTAGAACTTAGAACTACTTAAACCCAACTAACCTAAGGACATCACACACATCCATGCCCATGGCAGGATTCGAACTTGAGACCGTAGCGGTCGCGCGGTTCCAGACTGAAGCGCCTAGAATCGCTCGGCCACACCGGCCGGCTTTTGTGTAAGAATTATCAGCTGGTTGTAGTTACTAAAGTTTAATAAAACCTGTCATTATTTTGTAAACGTAAATAAACCACTGTTCTAATTCACACTCGCTCTACTATTCACTGTTTTTATTTTATTGCTGTGGTATATGAGTAGCTTCACTCATACATATATTTATGATAAAAGCGCGCGACGGCTTGCCACCTGAACGCATAACAGGGCTCTTTTGGACTTGGCATCCTTGCATTTTCTCTAAGATTTTAGTTTGTAATCCTTGGAAATACAATTCACTTTCTTGAGTTGAAATATTATTAGTTGCAAGTGAAGTTAATCATTTTACATTATGAATTTTTAATATTATGCGTGTAATTCATGACAGGGGTTCCTTAGACACATTAGTAAATAAGCCGTTTTCCAGCAGTTTATAATAAATTATCTGAGCCATGCATTAAAGCAGCTGACAATAATGAACAGTTCTGCTGTTATACTCTTTGTTGAGAGGTCAGAAGTGCAGTAAGATTTAAAACTGAGTACCTTTTTGAAGGTAACTGTATTTATCAGTGCCAAAATACTTTCAGTTGACGTTAAGTTTAGTTTCGTAAACAGAATAGTGATGTAAGGCATTTTTATTCCTTGTTTGCATATGATAGTATCTCGTAGAGACAAAACATCATCTGAAGTCAGGACAAGTGGTCGAAATTTTAATAATTAACCTCTCTTTGATCAGCAAGACACAACAGAAAATCGGCCACTGATGGTCCCCAGGATAACGAACTCGCGTCTTATAGCATCCCAAGTGAAGCAAGCAATGATGCAAACTATAGAACTCCAGATTACCTTAGCGACACGATGGAACTGAATATAGTAAAATAGTGCTGCTGATGAGCAGAATAAAAGTACTCAATATCGTGAAAATTGCTCCTAGTCCAATCAGAGACAGTGTAACAAAAGAAAAGAGGAAATTCCATTAGAAATGAAGGCTTTCACATGAAGAAATTTTTATTATCACCACTTAGGTTTGAAAGACAAATACATAACTGTGCTTTATGTGTCCAAATTTGATGTCGGTAAGTTGTCTGCACCCCAACGCCACTGTAAATGAAGAACGTAAAATCAAGCGAGAGAATGAACATAAATAATGGATAAATTATCTCCAACAAAAAGTACGTGCATACACATAAAAGGGGCAGTCATGAAGATGGTGTTTTGTCTTTGGGACCATCGTATTAGATGTAGAAGCAATACATGTCTTGTTCTTATTTTCACAGGAGCATCGTGCACACACGGAAGGCAGATCTGACACAAGGGGAATTTTTAGTATACGAGTAAAAAATATGCACTATGTGTTTTGTGAGTGTGTAACGGGACGGGGGGTGGGAGTAGGAGAAGACTGAGAGCAGGCTTGTGCGTATAAATGGGTGGAATGTTGTTTCTACAAGTCACTTCCGACTACGATTAGTATGTCACTCTTTCTGTTATATTTTTCTTAGTGTGTGGTCCTTCACTCAACATCCTATAGTTCGTCAGTTCTGTCCATGGACTCGTGGGCAAGGACAGAGTTTTCACTCTGTGCTGATGAGAAACTTCCTGGCAGAGTGAAACTGTATGTCGGACCGGGGCTCGAACCGCGGAACTTCCCTTTTCCCTGGCAAGTACTCTGACACCTGAGCCACCCCAACACGACTCACGATCGGTCTTTACTGCTTTCTTCCAGGAATGCTAATTCCACAAGTTTCGCAGGAAAACTTCTGTGAAATTTGGAAGGCAGGAGGTCAGGTAATGCCGGAAGTAAAGCTGTAAGAATGGGTTGTTAGTCGTTTTTGGGAAGCATACCTGGCAGACCTCTTCCCTGTGAAAGCGAAATAAATGTCCTAGGTCTGACACCCATTCTGCACACGGTTTTAATCTGTCAGAAACTTTCTATGATAGATTTATTGTCGACAACAGGTAAGGTTATTCTTGTTGGCGTGTTCTCTGCAGGCTATTACATCGCAAGTCCATCCACCTGGGCAAGTCGTCATGCAAGCAACTGAAAAGTATTCTCCGCTAAACAGCTCGTAATTTGTAGAATTTTTTGCTAAATTCTAGACTCAGTATTCCTGCTACATTAGTTCCTAAAACTTAGCTGCGAAATTTCGAAATCTACGTACGTAAAAATGTACACCCTTTTAAATCGCATTTCAGGAAGGGTCAGGACGATACCCATCCTCCCACCGTTCTTGGATGCGTGGTTGGCGGCAGTGTTTGATAACGACCTCACGAAGTATCACAGAACCTTACTTCCTGTCAGGGAGTATTCGAAATCCTGTAACTTCATTTTTCTATTTTAATTTTTTCATTAGTCCTTTGAGGGCCCTGGTGCAGTCCGACACGACTTCGTATCCTGTGCCAACCTATTCATCTCTGAGTAGCACTTACAACAAGTTTCCTCGATTATTCTTAGTTTTTTGTTAGATATGCTCGAATCTCTGTCGCCCCCACAGTTATTACCCTCTACAGTTACGTCTGCTACCACGGAAGCAGTTCTCTGGTGTCCTAAAACATGAATCATTCTGTTCCATCCTCTTGATAGCCTTACCCACATGGTGCCGTAGTTAGCATACTTCACTCGCATCTCGGAGGACAATGGCTCAAACTGGCGTCCGGAGGTCCAGATTACCTTTTCCGTTGTTTGACAAAATTCCTCCACCTAAATGCCAAAATGGTTAGTTTGAAAGGGCATATCCGATTTCGTTTTCCTTCCTTTCGTTAGCCGAGTCACCTCGATGTTAACGGGACGTTTAACCCTATCTTCCTTCCTTCGTTCTTGTGAGTCTTTTCCGCATATTTATTTCCTCTCCGCTAGTGCGGAGCTACCTAATTTTCAACATCTTTCAATAGCACCGCATCTTAAACGTTTCGATTTTTTCCTGTTAAGGTTTTCCCACATTCTCTTCCGTGGAATGCTGTTATCGTGACATACATTGTCAGACATTTCTTCCTCACATTAAGGCCTATGTTTGATATTAGCTGATTTGTCTTCGCCAGGAATGTCCTCTTTGTCAGTGGCAGTCAACATTTTCACTTCTCCCTTGCTTCGTCTGCCATGAGTTATTTTGCTTCCAAGGTGGCAAAATTCCTTCACTTCATCTACTACTTGGTTCCCAGGCTTGACAGTAAGTTTCTGATGAATCTCCTCGCCTCTGTTATTGATCATTACTTTTATCTTCCTTCGCTTTACTCTCAGTTCAAATTCTGTGCTCACTAGATCATACCATTCGGTATGTCCTATAATTCCTCCTCGCTTTCACTGAGAATAATAATGTCATCAGCAAATGTTACCGTGGCATTCTTTCACCGTCACTTGTAATCCCCATCCTGAGCCTATCCGAGGGTTGTCCAGAATGTAAGTTCCGATCTGTCGAGAAATAGAAACCACAGTGAAAACCAGAAACGTTTTATTTGCGACAGTTAAGTACACCTTCCACCTACTCCTCTACATAGTCGCTGCTCCAACTTCGAGTTTTGTCGTAGTGTTGTATCAACTTTCCTACATCCTCGAAGTGCTTTCGGATCGTTAATCTTCATTGGTCTGCAACTCGTTGTCTGTGGAAAAATTTTGTGTTCATAGCCAGCGATTCTTGTGACCAGAGATGACACACGGGAGGAGCCAATTACGGACTGTTTGGCGGGTGATCAAACACTTCTCATTGGAAACTCAGCAGGAGTGTCTTCATTGCCTCTGCAGTGTGCGGCCGAAAACTGGCACGAAGAAGGAACTGCTCGACAGTTGTGTTATGTGGGCTGCATGACACAGGCGATATATCTAACCAGACCCTCATACTTGGCGGGAGACGCTGTTCCGTGCTCACTGTTCATTCAAAACTGAAAATAGCGACGCGACACAATCGACGGGCATACTAGACACACTGCCCAACACATCTGTGCAAAGCTTAACCTGATTTTCCAGAGGTTTCCATTTCGTGACCGATAGGAACTTACTTTCTGGAAAACCCTCGTATTTCATTTCCGTCGCTGCTTCTTCTATGTATGAATTGAATAATAGGAGATATGGATTAGATAGACTGTATCCCTGTCTTACAGCTTTTTTTATCCGAGTCCTTTGTTTGTCGTCTTCGTTTGTTATTGTTCATTTGTGGTTCTTATATGTATTGTATATTACACTCCTTTCCCTAACGATGATACTAATTTTTCCGAGACTTTCACACATTTTCCACCATTTTACATTGCCGCAAGCTGTTTGAGGGTCTACAAATGCTATGAACGTGTCTTGATTTTTCTGACGTCTTCCGTTCACTAGCTAGCGGAACGTCGAAACTGCCACACAGGTACCTTTACATTTCGTAAAACCAAGCTCATCGGCACCTAAGAAACAGTTTTCTTTTCCATACTTCCGTATATTGTTTTTGTTAGTAACTTGGACGCTCAGCAGATTGTACCATACTGCTCGCGCTTACTGCTCTTGCTATCGACGGCAATGTGTGGATGATATTTTTCAGAAAGTTTGTTGGTCTGTCGCCAGTGTCATAGATTGTTCACATCAACCTGAACAGTTGTTTTGTTGTCATCTTCCCCAATGATTTCAGAAATAACGATGATGTTTTATCTGAGCCTTATTTGTTGCAAGCCTCCGAAGGCTCCATCATACTTTGCAATACGGGACTTTCTTCTCTTATGCGTCTGCTTGGTAACAGCAATTTTGTGCGCCTTCAACATAGAAGGTAACAAAAGAAGGGGTCGGCGAAAGAAATGCTGACCCTCAACTTAGCCTGATCACGCTACATTTTGTGGTTTCCAGTGCACCATATACAGGCAACAAGTGATTCTATCTGAACTTCTAGAATCATTGGTGACCATATACAATGTTTTTCCTTATCACATTTGTGTTCTTGTCTTGGAATTAAAACAGTGCCATGCCAAAGTGTCAATATGGTGTTGATGTTGAAATCTTGTTATCGAGTAAATAGAGGGATGTTTGTCGAGTATGTTACTGGAAACATTGGTCCATTTATTGACAAAGATGATGCAGATCCTGATTATGCAACCACAAACGCGTCAATTGTTGAAGATACCGTAATATGATTTAGCATTAGATTGCTACCAGTTTAACCTCAAAATGTTTAGACATAGAAGACGTTCTGTCGTACATAACCACAATAAGGTGCAAAGAATTTTATTTCTTTCTTTTTGATTCTGCAACTAGTTTCAGCCCTGAGGTCATCATCCTGCAAAACCTTAACTTTTTTTTCCTTGTGTGTGTGTGTGTGTGTGTGTGTGTGTGAAGAGCGCAAGTCTGCAGCTTTCAAATGTAGTCCACAGTTTATCACCGCCCGTGTATGTGACCCTAGCGTATGGCATTACATCGTCACTTTCCGTTGTTAATAGGGTTTTGATCTTTTCAAAGTGAAAATAAAGTTGACCTCAACGAAGAAAATGTATGCTGTTGGCCAAAACACCAACATCATAATTGTTGTTGGCCTTAAAACGGAACACAAAGTCGAGAGTCAATGAAGCCTAAACGTTAAATGAATGCTGAATTTTTAAATGTAACAAAAATAGAGAGGCAGTTCCTGACAAGTAAATATGACGGACCACATCCTATCAACAAAAAGTGATGTAAAAAGATTACATGCATACCTACCAACTACAAAAAAATGTTCAAATGTTCAAATGTGTGTGAAATCTTATGGAACTTAACTACTAATGTTATCAGTCCCTAAGCTTACACATTACTTAACCTAAATTATCCTAAGGACAAACACATACACCCACACCCGATGGAGGACTCGAACCTCCGCCGGGACCAGCCGCACAGTCCTACCAACTACATCTCGTTACTATTTTGATAACCTAACGCAAAAATTAAGAAAATTAAGATCTACAATTCCTTTATTAGTGTTGTGACTACACTAAACGAAAGCTCACGAAGTAATTTATACGCATTGAATTGTAGTTTATTTAGGTGACAGGTTTCGAATCCCTAGTATTCTGTAATTTAATACAAGAGAAAATCAACACGGAAGTAGTCAATAGAGAGTACCTGTCTCTGTTACCATCTGAATATATACTTAAGGCTAGAAGTACCATGTAGGTCGTTTTTGATCCACAAGGGTTTTTCAAGAGCCCCAACCTACTCCATAATAATCGCTCCTGTGACTTTTCATCATTTATGGGGTTGTAGAACAAAATTTAGCTTACCATGTAGTACTAAAAAACTTAGCTGTAACACCAACAACTGCAATAATGTGGTTTATGGGCACCGGCATGGTAGATCAGCGTGTTTGGTCAGAGAGCTGGCTGGCCTCCAAAACAGAAAAATTGGGTGAAAGGATCAACAACGAACTTCAGCGGATGTCATGTGACGTCTGCTACGACCAAATACAGCGAACAGTAACGGAAGAAAGGGGTTTAGTGTCTTTGGTTGGTACTCAAAACGTTCTCGCTCCCGGGTTCCAAACCCGCCACTGATAAAATTTTGATTAATAATCAGCATTGGCGGCCAAAGACGACCGGTATAAGAAGTCACCCACATTCTTGCCGAAGAAAGCGGAGGAGCGGACAGAGGTTCAGGGCACTCTCTTGCTCTCTTGTACTTGCAATGGGAAACTTCCCGTAAAGGTGGAATGAAAAAAGTCAGAAGACAGGATGGTAAAAAAAACAACTTTAGTATTACCGTATGAGTCATTTTTGACATATATGCACTTTAACGCAATTTGATATCACTAACATCGGTGTTCAGACAATAAATATTTTTTGGGCGTACCTCGACGCTATTCACGACATGATGGAGTATATTGTGACACTTTGGGCCGAAAAGAAAGTGAAATTCTAAGAATTCGCAGGTTGGGCGATACTTTGTATCAGCATGGCTTTCCTTTCTATACGGACTGCGATATACAGACATACGAAGTGACAAAGTGACACAGAATAACATACTATACAGTAGGAAACCACCCCCCCCACACACCATACACCACTGTTTGGGGCACTGCTGACAGTTCTCTTACATGGCAACAGATGTCAGGCGCGTCGCCCTTACGGAAGTTTCCGGTCAGTAAATCTTTGTCTGTAGTCAGGCCGAGCGGGCTGAGGTAGTCCAGACGCCAGCGACGTAAGCTTGCAATTTATTTTCGCGAGATTGCATCGTTGAAGCAAAAATGGCAGCACGATGCGGCCTTAAGCAGGCCGAGATTCTCTACTATCTGGAGAGCGTTTCACTGAACAGTCGAGTGATGAATGTTGTACTGAGATGAATGCAGAGGAGGACGACTTTATTCTATCCGAAATTGCTGACTCAAGTGATTCAGACGCATCGGAGGTACAGCAAGCAGAATCTGATGCATCTTACGATTACCTACCTCTTACACAACGTAACCACGAACTATTCTACCAAAGTTTTTGAGCCAATGAGTGCGCGCTCCACTGTACAGCTTTGTTTCTTCTATTCTTTAGGTGTAAGATTTAAGGATTCTACCTGAGGGCATGGACATCCCCTCCACTGATGAGCCAAACGTGTGTGCTATGCAGCACATGGCCTTCGACAAGGCCGACGGGGCAGAGGAGTTATCGGTCAGCTACCTGATGGAGTCGGTAAGTCACGGATAAATAAGTCTATACTCAGAAGTTAAACACAATGTTGTTGTTGTTGTGGGCTTCAGTCCTGAGACTGGTTTGATGCAGCTCTCCATGCTACTCTATCCTGTGCAAGTTTCTTCATCTCCCAGTACCTACTGCAACCTACATCCTTCTGAATCTGCTTAGTGTATTCATCTCTTGGTCTCCCCCTACGATTTTTACCCTCCACGCTGCCCTCCAATACTAAATTGGTGATCCCTTGATGCCTCAGAACATGTCCTACCAACCGATCTCTTCTTCTGGTCAAGTTGTGCCACAAACTTCTCTTCTCCCCAATCCTATTCAATACTTCCTCATTAGTTATGTGATCTACCCATCTAATCTTAAGCATTCTTCTGTAGCACCACATTTCGAAAGCTTCTATTCTCTTCTTGTCCAAACTATTTACCATCCATGTTTCACTTCCATACATGGCTACACTCCATACAAATACTTTCAGAAATGACTTCCTGACACTTAAATCTATACTCGATGTTAACAAATTTCTCTTCTTCAGAAACGCTTTCCTTGCCATTGCCAGTCTACATTTTATATCCTCGCTACTTCGACCATCATCAGTTATTTTGCTCCCCAAATAGCAAAACTCCTTTACTACTTCAAGTGTCTCATTTCCTAATCTAATACCCTCAACATCACCCGACTTAATTCGACTACATTCCATTATCCTCGTTTTGCCTTTGTTGATGTTCATCTTATATCCTCCTTTCAAGACACCATCCATTCCGTTCAACTGCTCTTCCAAGTCCTTTGCTGTCTCTGACAGAATTACAATGTCATCGGCGAACCTCAAAGTTTTTATTTCTTCTCCATGGATTTTAATACCTACTCCGAATTTTTCTTTTGTTTCCTTTACTGCTTGCTCAATATACAGATTGAATAACATTGGGGAGAGGCTACAACCCTGTCTTACTCCCTTCCCAACCACTACTTTTCTTTCATGTCCTTCGACTCTTATAACTGCCATCTGGTACAAACTGTAAATAGCCTTTCGCTCCCTGTATTTTACCCCTGCCACCTTTAGAATTTGAAAGAGAGTATTCCAGTCAACATTGTCAAAAGCCTTCTCCAAGTCTACAAATGCTAGAAACGTAGGTTTGCCTTTCCTTAATCTTTCTTCTAAGATAAGTCGTAAGGTCAGTATTGCCTCACGTGTTCCCATTTTTCTACGGAATCCAAACTGATCTTCCCCGAGGTCAGCTTCTACTAGTTTTTCCATTCGTCTGTAAAGAATTCGTGTTAGTATTTTGCAGCTGTGGCTTATTAAACTGATTGTTCGGTAATTTTCACATCTGTCAGCACCCGCTTTCCTTGGGATTGGAATTATTATATTCTTCCTGAAGTCTGAGGGTACCTCGCCTGTTTCATACATCTTACTCACCAGATGGTAGAGTTTTCTCACGACTGGCTCTCCCAAGGCCGTCAGTAGTTCCAATGGAATGTTGTCTACTCCGGGGGCCTTGTTTCGACTCAGGTCTTTCAGTGCTCTGTCAAACTCTTCACGCAGTATCGTATCTCCCATTTCATCTTCATCTACATCCTCTTCCATTTCCATAAAATTGTCCTCAAGTACATCACCCTTGTATAGACCCTCTATATACTCCTTCCACCTTTCTGCTTTCCCTTCTTTGCTTAGAACTGGGTTTCCATCTGAGCTCTTGATGTTCATGCAAGTTGTTCTCTTATCTCCAAAGGTCTCTTTAATTTTCCTGTAGGCAGTATCTATCTTACCCCGAGTGAGATAAGCCTCTACATCCTTACATTTGTCCTCTAGCCATCCCTGCTTAGCCATTTTGCACTTGCTGTCGATCTCATTTTTGAGACGTTTGTATTCCTTTTTGCCTGCTTTATTTACTGCATTTTTATATTTTCTCCTTTCATCAATTAAATTCAATATTTCTTCTGTTACCCAAGGATTTCTACTAGCCCTCGTCTTTTTACCTACTTGATCCTCTGCTGCCTTCACTACTTCATCCCTCAAAGCTACCCATTCTTCTCCTACTGTATTTCTTTCCCCCATTCCTGTCAATTGTTCCCTTATGCTCTCCCTGAAACTCTGTACAACCTCTGGTTCTTTCAGTTTATCCAGGTCCCATCTCCTTAAATTCCCACTTTTTCGCAGTTTCTTGAGTTTTAATCTACAGGTCATAACCAATAGATTGTGGTCAGAGTCCACATCTGCCCCTGGAAATGTCTTACAATTTAAAACCTGGTTCCTAAATCTCTGTCTTACCATTATATAATCTATCTGATACCTTTTAGTATCTCCAGGGTTCTTCCATGTATACAACCTTCTATCGTGATTCTTAAACCAAGTGTTAGCAATGATTAAGTTGTGCTCTGTGCAAAATTCTACCAGTCGGCTTCCTCTTTCATTTCTTAGCCCCAATCCATATTCACCTACTACGTTTCCTTCTCTCCCTTTTCCTACACTCGAATTCCAGTCACCCATGACTATTACATTTTCGTCTCCCTTCACTATCTGAATAATTTCTTTTATTTCATCATACATTTCTTCAATTTCTTCGTCATCTGCAGAGCTAGTTGGCATATAAACTTGTAATACTGTAGTAGGTGTGGGCTTCGTATCTATCTTGGCCACAATAATGCGTTCACTATGTTGTTTGTAGTAGCTTACCCGCATTCCTATTTTCCTATTCATTATTAAACCTACTCCTGCATTACCCCTATTTGACTTTGTATTTATAACCCTGTATTCGCCTGACCAGAAGTCTTGTTCCTCCTGCCACCGAACTTCACTAATTCCCACTATATCTAACTTTAACCTATCCATCTCCCTTTTTAAATTTTCTAACCTACCTGCCCGATTAAGTGATCTGACATTCCATGCTCCGATCCGTAGAACGCCAGTTTTCTTTCTCCTGATAACGACGTCCTCCTGAGTAGTCCCCGCCCGGAGATCCGAATGGGGGACTATTTTACCTCCGGAATATTTTACCCAAGAGGACGCAATCATCATTTAACCATACAGTAAAGCTGCATGCCCTCGGGAAAAATTACGGCCGTAGTTTCCCCTTGCTTTCAGCCGTTCGCATTACCAGCACAGCAAGGCCGTTTTGGTTATTGTTACAAGGCCAGATCAGTCAATCATCCAGACTGTTGCCCTTGCAACTACTGAAAAGGCTGCTGCCCCTCTTCAGGAACCACACGTTTGTCTGACCTCTCAACAGATACCCCTCCGTTGTGGATGTACCTACGGTACGTCTATCTGTATCGCTGAGGCACGCAAGCCTCCCCACCAACGACAAGGTCCATGGTTCATGGGGGGGTTAGACACAATAGCACTGCTAATCTAATATGTCCATGCCATTCAACCTGCGCCATAGCCATTCTTTTGCCGTCATTCCCTATCTCTCACCAATTACAACGAGTTTTGACATGCAATTCAAATTGCAGCTGTCAGTGGCGAGGATCCAGATATTGTGAGTGACTGACAAGACGTAGCAGTGGTTGCAGTTGACGGAGCAGCGAGAGGAGGGCGAGGTCGCAGTACGTTGGGTGCCACGCATGGTGCTGCAGCCCATCGTGGACGAGCAAGAAGAAGTGCTGAGCGGCATCCACTCCCTGGTTAGGATCTGGAGTGTTCCAATGGCACCAAGTGGACACGGATTGAGCCAGGCGACACAGCAGGTAGACGCAGCGCACGGAACGTGTTGCGGAAAACATTTGGCCGACGGCACACGCCATACGATATCTTGTAGACTACTCGTCACTGCCCGCGTTGCGGCTATTTGGCAGCGCCATGATCCTGAAACTGATAAAAAATGAAGAAAATGCTTACTGAGTGGTCCCTAAGCTTGGAAGAACTAGATGCTTTTATTGTAGCCGGCCGGAGTAGCCGAGCGGTTCTAGGCGCTACAGTCTGGAACCGAGCGACCGCTACGGTCGCAGGTTCGAATCCTGCCTCGGGCATGGTTATATGTAGCCGAGTGGTTCTAGGCGCTACAGTCTGGAACCGAGCGACCGCTACGGTCGCAGGTTCGAATCCTGCCTCGGGCATGGTTATATGTGATGTCCTTAGGTTGGTTAGGTTTAAGCAGCTCTAAGTTCTAGGGGACTGATGACCTCAGAAGTTAGGTCCCATAGTGCTCAGAGCCATTTGAACCATTCGAACCTTTCATTGTATTACTCTACGCTTGTGGAATATGTGGTGCTCGTGGAGTATGTGACCATATAAAGACTTATGGAACAATAGTTAGGATCTCCTTTCTTTCAAACCACCATGCCAGGGAAAAGATTTGCAGAAATACGGTCATCTTAGATTTGATTCTATCTCATCAAGGAGACAACATAAGGCAACTGATAGATTTTGCTTTGCTTCAGAAATACGGAAACAATTTACTGAGAACGGCACTGAATGCTACAAGCCTCCGAGAACATGACTATCTACGAGCGACTGTATCCTAGTAAGTACAGTATATTCATACAGTATATCCCGAATAAACCTGCTACGTATGGGATA
Organism: Schistocerca cancellata; assembly: GCF_023864275.1. NCBI lineage: Eukaryota > Metazoa > Arthropoda > Insecta > Orthoptera > Acrididae > Schistocerca > Schistocerca cancellata. Next base: position 813,405,132 of record NC_064630.1, read on the forward strand.
AAATCGCTTTTTTGTGATTCTGGAAAGTGCTACATCCAGAATGGATTCCCTTACTGTGGCAAAAAGGAAACCCGTCACCCAAGAAATGGTATGGGTCACCATCTCATTAACGAGCTAGCACTGCCATTCCTCAACTATGGTCGTAATTTTTTCACCTCAATGAACCTGGCAGACGAGGTAGAGAGAAAGGAACAAGTTTAGTTGGCTCTCTTTCGAGATCACTCAAAGAGGTTCCCCCTGTACGTGAAGTGGAGAGAATGTATTTACTGTATGCAACAGAGTTTTTCAAGTCAAACGACAGTCTCGTCTCAGTATACCATGGGAAATCGGAAAAGGTCCTTATTCTGACTAACAAGCAAGCCGGATGTCAGGTGAATGAGAATACTTAGAAGAAACTCCCAGAAACTGTTAAGTTTTGTAATGCGACTAAGGGTGCAGTCAATATACGCTGAAGAGTCAAAGAAACTGGTACACCTGTCTAATATCGTGTAGGGAACCCTCGAGCACGCAGAAGTGCCGCAAGAGGATGTGGTATGGACTCGACTAATGTCTGAAGTAGTGCTGGAGGGAACTGACACTATGATTCCTGCCGGTATGAGGTGATGTAGATCTCTTCTGAATAGCACGTTGCAAGGCACCCCAGATATGCTCAATAATGTTCATGTCTGGGAGTCTGATGGTCAGCGGAAGTATTTAAACACAGAAGCGTGTTCCTGGAGCCACTCTGTAGCAATTCTAGACGCGTGGGGTTTCGCATTGTCCTGTTGGAACTGCACAAGTCCGTCGGAATGCACAATGGATATGAACGAATTCTGGTGATCAGACAGGATGCTTACATACATGTCACCTATCAGAGTCGTATCCAGACATATCAGAAGTCCCATACCATTCCAACTGCAAACGCCTCACACCGTCACAAAGCCTTAACCAGCTTGGACAGTCATCTGCTGACATGCAGGGTTCATGGTTTCATGAGGTTGTCTCTATACCCGTACATGTCGATCAGCTGGATACAATTTGAAACGAGACTCGCCCTACCAGACAACAAGTTTCCAGTCATCAACAGTCCAATGTCGGCGGGCCCGGGCGAGGCGTAAAGATTTGTGTCCTGCAGTCATAAAGGGTACACGAGTGGGCCTTCGGCTCCAAAAGTCCATATCGATTACGTTTAGTTGCATGGTTCGCACGCTGGCAGTAGTCGATGGCCCAACATTGCAGCAATTTGCCGAAGGGTTGCACTTCTGTCACGTTGAACGATTCTCTTCAGTCGTATTTGGTCCCATTCTTGAAGGATCTTTTTACCGGCCTCAGCGATGTCGAAGATTTGATGTTTTATCGGATTCCTGATATTCACGGTGCATTCGTGTAATGGTCGTAAGGGGAAAAACCTCACTTCATTGCCACCTCGCAGATGCTGTGTGCTATCACTCGTGCACCGACTGTAACACCACACTGAAACTCACTTAAATCTTGATAACCGATCGTTGTAGCAGCAGTAACCGATCTAACAACTGCACCACACATTTGTCTTATCCAGGCGTTGCCGACCGCAAAGCCGTTTTTGCCTGTTTACATACCTCTGCATATGAATACGCATGCCTACACCAGTTTCTTCGGCGCTTCACTGTAGCTGACTAAATGGCTAGACACTACTGTGTCCAAGCCGGGACCCGCCGATGGCCTGTGCACATGATTTACAGTATTTGTTTACCTTTCCATGATTAGTGCCGACAGTTTTTAAGTTGTTTATCTCTTAGATGATCTCTCGGAGAGACTATATCCTCAGAGTAGCAGATGGGCTTTCTACTCCCTAGAAACTGCAGAGAGGAGCCAATCTTCCCTTGTAGGCACCCTATACCGGTGCCGGCCGATATGGAAGCAGAAGGCGTTGTCAAATTCAGGTTTCCTGCAAAGAACACAATGGGAACAAACCATCAAAAGCACGCTTTAAACGAACAAGTATGTGTCCAAAAACTGGCAAGCTAAAACTCTTGTTGAATGTCTGAACCGTGAGCCCAATCAAGCTTAGACAATTGTGTCAATCTTTGTTTCTAAACATTTTCAAATATTTATAATTATAAACTGAAGTTACTTGTTCTTATCTTCTAGTTCCAAGATTTCAATAAGCAAGAAAACATGCAGAGCATTTTAGTCACCTGCTGTGTTTTACAATCTTTCACAAATACTCAGTACTAACCTTACTTGTGTGTAGAAGTAAAAATACTGTTAGTACTCACATAAACAGTATGGTTTGACTCTTTCAATCTTTTTATAAAGAGAAACAATGTAACATAGTTTTACTTACTAGTTTTAGCGATGAATGGCTAAAGACTGTGGAGTTTCTTCTCTAGAATTTAAAGTAAAAGAAAAAGTGCTATTCATTCTAGAGACAAAATTATCCTTTTGGTACACGTTAGAGTCTTCCTGAACGTGTTGTTAACATGACGACACTCCACTCAGATACGAATAGGACAGTTGCTTCCTACTGTAGGTCGAAATGACCTACATGGTGCTGCTAGGTGTACGACGAAGTCTGGTACATCTAGTGTCAGTGTTCAGCTGTGGTGACTGGCGCTAGTTATGCTGCACTTGCGTCGCTGATGTCGACACTCGCGTGGTCTTGTATCTCTGACTGTTCCGCCTTTGGTTTTCCGGCTTGGCATGTGCCCGAGGGCTCTCTCCGGTTCGTTGGTTGGTTGGTTGGTTTGGGGAAGGAGACCAGACCGCGTGGTCATCGGTCTCATCGGATTAGGGAAGGATTGGGAAGGAAGTCGGCCGTGCCCTTTCAGAGGAACCATCCCGGCATTTGCCTGGAGTGATTTAGGGAAATCACGGAAAACCTAAATCAGGATGGCCGGACGCGGGATTGAACCGTCGTCCTCCCGAATGCGAGTCCAGTGTTCTCCGGTTCGTTCAACGAGGCAACATGTTTTGAAGGCAGGCCCTCGTCTCGATCAGCTGTGTCTGGGCCTCGCCATCCATGCCGTTTTGCTGTGCGCCGGGTGGACGGCACTGATCTGTCGGCACGTTTGGGTGCGAACGGTGGCGGGTCCGTCTTCTCATGCTGGACATCTTCTCACTGCGTAACTGGAAGCATTAAGTTATATATGATTCGTATTCTGCAGTTAAACTGTGAAGATACTAAAATGTAGACTTTCACGGCCGGAAATATCATGTCCATTATAATTATCCGGGCTACTCAGTAGCGATCCAGTGTGTGTTGGACCTTCCATCGAGCTACGGACCCCCTTGAAGATGTCTCCCGCAGTCGGAGACGAAACGTTGGGAATCACCACAGAATTCATCAACCGACCACGGCATAACAGCCCGGATAATTATAATGGACATGAAACTGTGAAGATTTGTGGAACATATGATGACATGTTATGTCTTCCGGAGATCCGTTAAGGATGGTTCTGAATACGAGAGTGCTATACGGAACATACGAAGTCTAAGGCTTCGAAGTGTTTTTTTTCCGCGGAGCGGAGTCTAATTACAGTTTTAATGCTTGATTTAAAGGTTTCTTTCAGTGTTAATTGAATATAGTATGGTAGTGCGCTCTTCGCCGAGTTTTGGTTTTGGATTTTCTTCCATATGAAGAGCAGAGCTTTTGTTGTCAGTGTCATTGTGACCACTGATAAGCTTTAAAAGGTCTTTTGTAGTATTATACATTGTCACTTGAGCCTGCCCGTCTTACTCTTACCTCTTCTTTGGGTTGTGTACTAACGTAGTTACAGACCCGTGGTCTAGGGGTAGCGTCTTTGATTCATAATCAAAACGTCTTCGGTCCCGGGTTCGAACCCCGCCACTGTCTAAATTTTGATAAATAATCAGCATTGGCGGCCGAAGACTTCCGGCATAAGAAGTCAGCCTCATTCTGCCATCGGCCTTGTCAAAGAGGGCGGAGGAGCGGATAGAGGTTCAGGGCACTATCTTGTCCTAGGGGTGGGAAACTGCCCCTAAAGGCGGAAGAATCAGCAATGATCAACGACATGAGAATACAGAAGGCAATGCAAACCACTGCATTAAAGACACGTAACGTAACACTGTAATTGAAGAAGTGTCATGATGATCTCTCCATTGGCAAAAGATTCCGGAATAGTCCCCCATTCGGATCTCCGGGAGGGGACTGCCAAGGGGGAGGTTACCATGAGAAAAACATTGAATACGAAAGGATAACGTTCTACGAGTCGGGGCGTGGAATGTCAGAAGCTTGAACGTGGTAGGGAAACTAGAAAATCTGAAAAGGGAAATGCAAAGGCACAATCTAGATATACGAGTAGTAGGGGTCAGTGAAGTGAAGTGGAAGGAAAACAAGGATTTCTGGTCAGATGAGTTTCGGGTAATATCAACAGCAGCAGAAAATGGTATAACAGGTGTAGGATTCGTTATGAATAGGAAGGTAGGGCAGAGGGTGTGTTACAGTGAACAGTTCAGTCACCGGGTTGTTCTAATCAGAATCGACAGCAAACCAACACCGACAACGATAGTTCAGGTTTACATGACGACGTCGCAAGCTGAAGATGAACAGATAGTGAAAGTGTATGAGGATATTGAAAGGGTAATGGAGTATGTAAAGGGGGACGAAAGGCTAATAGTCATCGGCGACTGGAATGAAATTGTAGGGGAAGGAGTAGAAGAAAAGGTTACAGGAGAATATGGGCTTGGGACAAAGAATGAAAGAGGAGAAAGGCTAATAGAGTTCTGTAACAAGTTTCAGCTAGTAATAGCGAATACCCTGTTCAAGAATCACAAGAGGAGGAGGTATACTTGGAAAAGGCCGGGAGATACGGGAAGATTTCAATTAGATTACATCATGGTCAGACAGAGATTCCGAAATCAGATACTGGATTGTAAGGCGTACCCAGGAGCAGATATAGACTCAGATCACAATATAGTAGTGATGAAGAGTAGGCTGAAGTTCAAGACATTATCCTCTTAGGGATATGGCAGCAAGAGAGGGGAAGAAAACCAATGTGCACTCCGTGTGCATACCGGGGAGAGTCATTCCAGATGTGGAAAGGGTTCTTCCGGATGCCATGAAGGGTACAGGGTGCACCCATCTGCAGGTGGTCGCTCATGTCGGCACCAATGATGTGTGTGGCGCTATGGATCGGAGGAAATCCTCTCTGGCTTCCGGCGGCTATCTGATTTGTTGAAGACTGCCAGTCTCGCTAGCGGGATGAAAGCGGAGCTCACTATCTGCAGCATCGTCGACAGGACTGACTGCTGACCTTTGGTACAGAGCCGAGTGGAGGGTCTGATCAGAGGTTGAGACGGTTCTGCGACGTTGTGGGCTGCAGATTCCTCGACTTTCGCCATAGGGTGGTGGGGTTTCGGGTTCCGCTGGATAGGTCAGGAGTCCACTACACGCAACAAGCGGCTACACGGGTAGCAGGGGTTGTGTGGCGTGGGCTGGGCGGTTTTTTAGGTTAGATGGCCTTGGGCAAGCACAGAAAGGGCAACAGCCTCAACAGGTGCGGGGCAAAGTCAGGACATGCAGGGACCAAGCAGCAATCGGTATTGTAATTGTAAACTGTCGAAGCTGCGTTGGTAAAGTACCGGAACTTCAAGCGCTGATAGAAAGCACCGAAGCTGAAATCGTTATAGGTACAGAAAGCTGGCTGAAGCCAGAGATAAATTCTGCCGAAATTTTTACAAAGGTACAGACGGTGTTTAGAAAGGATAGATTGCATGCAACCGGTGGTGGAGTGTTCGCCGCTGTTAGTAGTAGTTTATCCTGTAGTGAAGTAGAAGTGGATAGTTCCTGTGAATTATTATGGGTGGAGGTTACACTCAACAACCGAGCTAGGTTAATAATTGGCTCCTTTTACCGACCTCCCGACTCAGCAGCATTAGTGGCAGAACAACTGAGAGAAAATTTGGAATTCATTTCACATAAATTTTCTCAGCATGTTATAGTCTTAGGTGGAGATTTCAATTCACCAGATATAGACTGGGACACTCAGACGCTTAGGACGGGTGGTAGGGACAGAGCATCGAGTGACATTATACTGAGTGCGCTACCCGAAAATTACCTCGATCAATTAAACAGAGAACCGACTTGTAGAGATAACATCTTGGACCTACTGATAACAAACAGACCCGAACTTTTCGAAAGGGAGGAAGGTTTATCTGTTTAGCAAGAGTAATAGAAGGCAGATTTCAGACTACCTAACAGATCAAAGCGAAAATTTCTGTTCCGACACTGACAATGTTGAGTGTTTATGGAAAAAGTTCAAGGCAATCGTAAAATGCGTTCTAGACAGGTACGAGCCGAGTAAAACTGTGAGGGACGGGAAAAACCCACCGTGGTACAACAACAAAGTTAGGAAACTACTGCGAAAGCAACGAGTGCTTCACTCCAAGTTTAAACGCAGCCTAAACCTCTCAGACAAACAGAAGCAAAACGATGTCAAAGTTAGCGCAAGGAGGGCTATGAGTGAAGCGTTCAGTGACTTCGACAGTAAAATTCTATGTACCGACTCGACAGAAAATCCTAGGAAGTTCTGGTCTTACGTTAAATCAGTAAGTGGCTCGAAACAGCATATCCAGACACTCCAGAATGATGAACGCATTGAAACAGAGGATGACACACGTAAAGCTGAAATACTAAACACCTTTTTCCAAAGCTGTTTCACAGAGGAAGACCGCACTGCAGTTCCTTCTCTAAATCCTCGCACAAACGAAAAAAATAGCTGACATCGAAATAAGTGCCCAAGGAATAGAAAAGCAACTGGAATCACTCAACAGAGGAAAGTCCACTGGACCTGACGGGATACCAATTCGATTCTACACAGAGTACGCGAAAGAACTTGCCCCCCTTCTAACAGCCGTGTACCGCAAGTCTCTAGAGGAACGGAAGGTTCCAAATGATTGGAAAAGAGCACAGGTAGTCCCAGTCTTCAAGAAGGGTCGTCGAGCAGATGCGCAGAACTATAGACCTATATCTCTGACGTCGATCTGTTGTAGAATTTTAGAACATGTTTTTTGCTCGAGTATCATGTCGTTTCTGGAAACCCAGAATCTACTATGTAGGAATCAACATGGATTCCGGAAACAGCGATCGTGTGAGACCCAACTCGCTTTATTTGTTCATGAGACCCAGAAAATATTAGATACAGGCTCCCAGGTAGATGCTATTTTTCTTGACTTCCGGAAGGCGTTCGATACAGTTCCGCACTGTCGCCTGATAAACAAAATAAGAGCCTACGGAATATTTTTAGCAAACAGAACACAGCATGTTGTTATCAATGGAGAGACGTCTACAGACGTTAAAGTAACCTCTGGCGTGCCACAGGGGAGTGTTATGGGACCATTGATTTTCACAATATATATAAATGACCTAGTAGATAGTGTCGGAAGTTCCATGCGGCATGACGGAGGAGATAGAGAAGATCCAAGAAAGAGCGGCGCGTATTTGGTAACCGTGATAGCGTTACGGAGATGTTTAACAAACTCAAGTGGCAGACTATGCAAGAGAGGCGCTCTGCGTCGCGGTGTAGCTTGCTCGTCAGGTTTCGAGAGGGTGCGTTTCTGGATGAGGTATCGAATATATTGCTTCCCCCTACTTATACCTCTCGAGGAGATCACGAATGTAAAATTAGAGAGATTAGAGCGCGCACGGAGGCTTTCAGACAGTCGTTCTTCCTGCAAACCATACGCGACTGGAACAGGAAAGGGAGGTAATGACAGTGGCACGTAAAGTGCCCTCCGCCACACATCGTTGGGTGGCTTGCGGAGTATAAATGTAGATGTAGATGTAGAATACGCAAAGAAGTGGGATACGGAAGTACTTAGGAATGACGAGGTACGTTTGAAGTTCTCTAACGCTATAGATACAGCAATAAGAAATTGCACAGTTGGCAGTACAGTTGAAGAGGAATGGACATCTCTAAAAAGCGCCATCACAGAAGTTGGGAAGGAAAACATAGGTACAAAGAAGGTAGCTGCGAAGAAACCATGGGTAACATAAGAAATACTTCAGTTGATTGATGAAAGAAGGAAATACAAACATGTTCCGGGAAAATCAGGAATACAGAAATACAAGTCGCTGAGGAATGAAATAAATAGGAAGTGCAGGGAAGCTAAGACGAAATGGCTGCAGGAAAAATGTGAAGACATCGAAAAAGATATGATTGTCGGAAGGACAGACTCAGCATACAAGAAAGTCAAAACAACCTTTGGTGACATTAAAAGCAACGGTGGTAACATTAAGAGTGCAACGGGAATTCCACTGTTAAATGCAGAGGAGAGAGCAGATAGGTGGAAAGAATACATTGAAAGCCTCTATGAGGGTGAAGATTTGTCTGATGTGATAGAAGAAGAAACAGGAGTCGATTTAGAAGAGATACGGGATCCAGTATTAGAATCGGAATTTAAAAGAGCTTTGGAGGACTTACGGTCAAATAAGGCAGAAGCGATAGATAACACTCCATCAGAATTTCTAAAATCATAGGGGGAAGTAGCAACAAAACGACTATTCAGGTTGGTGTGTAGAATATATGATTCTGGCGATATACCCTCTGACTTTCGGAAAAGCATCATCCACACAATTCCGAAGACGGCAAGAGCTGACAAGTGCGAGAATTATCGCACAATCAGCTTAACAGCTCATCCATCGAAGGGTGTAAGACAAGGCTGTAGCCTTTCGCCCCTACTCTTCAATCTGTACATCGAGGAAGCAATGATGGAAATAAAAGAAAGGTTCAGGAGTGGAATTAAGATACAAGGTGAAACGATATCAATGCTACGATTCGCTGATGACATTGCTATCCTGAGTGAAAGTGAAGAAGAATTAAATGATCTACTGAACGGAATGAACAGTCTAATGAGTACACAGAATGGTTTGAGAGTAAATCGGAGAAAGACGAAGGTAATGAGAAGTAGTAGAAATGAGAACACCGAGAAACTTAACATCAGGATTGATGGTCACGAAGTCAATGAAGTTAAGGAATTCTGCTACCTAGGCAGTAAAATAACCAATGACGGACGGAGCAAGGAGGACATCAAAAGCAGACTCGCTATGGCAAAAAAGGCATTTCTGGCCAAGAGAAGTCTACCAATATCAAATACCGGTCTTAATTTGAGGAAGAAACTTCTGAGGATGTACGTCTGGAGTACAGCATTGTATGCTAGTGAAACATGGACTGTGGGAAAACCGGAACTGAAGAGAATCGAAGCATTTGTGATGTGGTGCTATAGGCGAATGTAGAAAATTAAGTGGACTGATAAGGTAAGGAATGAGGAGGTTCTACGCAGAATCGGAGAGGAAAGGAATATGTAGAAAATACTGATAGGGAGAAGGGAAGGATGATGGTACATCTGCTAAGACATGAGGGAATGACTTCCATGGTACTAGAGGGAGCTGTAGAGGGCAAAAACTGTAGAGGAAGACAGAGATTGGAATACGTCAAGCAAATAATTGAGGACGTAGGTTGCAAGTGCTACTCTGATATGAAGAGGTTATCACAGGAAAGGAATTTGTGGCGGGCCGCATCAAACCAGTCATAAGACTGATGACCAAAAAAAAAAAACTAACGTAGTATTCCTTTGTGTGTTACTTGGTCTGTCATTGTGTATTCTAACCTTAGTTTTAGTTTTTTATAGTTGTCGGAAGCGCTCTCTCTGGTCTGGACGGTGTCAGTTTGGCTTGCTGCGCTCGCCCGACCGTTAGTTCCGTGGTAGTGATGTCGGCGTCCTACTTGACAGCGACATCACTGTGGGTACATGCGGAGCCTTGGCCAGCTAAGCAATTCGCTTAAACGTTCTGTTAATGCTGTATTTCATTTGGTGTTGTTAACCTTTCTCATAAATATGTTTGCAAGACAACTTCATCCAGTCGTTTTTTAAGAGCTGATCTTTTCATTTGTTGATGCAGCTAGCAACTGATTTGAATCAAAGTTTTAAAAACTTTGATTCAAATCAGTGACTATGAATTTGCTTGGTTTTACATTTGTTTGTTTCATTAGCTTAACTGGTGTACATAATTTAGAATTTTAAGTAGAAGCTTCGGCCATTTGTGAAAGCCAGTCGTATATTTTCTTAAGAGGACAAATGTCCGAATTTAAATTTTATATTAAAAAAAAATGGTTCAAATGGCTCTGAGCACTATGGGACTCAACATCTTAGGTCATAAGTCCCCTAGAACTTAGAACTACTTAAACCTAACTAACCTAAGGACATCACACACACCCATGCCCGAGGCAGGATTCGAACCTGCGACCGTAGCAGTCCCGCGGTTCCGGACTGCAGCGCCAGAACCGCTAGACCACAGCGGCCGGCAAATTTTATATTCTTATTCTGAAATTTGTTCTTTGGTTGAAACTGAAATTATGTGCCAACCTCAAGTTGTCCATCAACAAAGATCCCTAGCTTCCTACGAACTTCGAGTAGCTGTGGTTAGCAGTACCACAACTCAAATGCAATAGGCTTTTCTCTTAAATATTTGGCGTTCCTGTTAGTATGTTGTAATTGTACACAATGCATTGTAAACTGTTTTTGTTTATGGTAGGGGTTTAAAACCCATGACGTCAAGATCACGCGTGATTATTTGAGTGGATTACTAGTTCAGTTAACAATCTAACGACCTTCAGGTCATAAAACATTCTTGAATAATGTTGACACCATAATAGCTTCACATATCGTTAAAATCTTACTTCACATGACAACAGCCACACATGACTAATTAAAAACAGCTTTGCATCGTCGGTAGCCATTGTAACTGAACAAAGTTCATAAAACAAAGGTATTATGCCGTTACAAGTCACTGACAGTATTAGTATTTACATGATTTTGTGACAGTGATCATCATAAATATATGAGCGAGGACTTCTGACAACCGACCTACTTTCGATATACAGCGTGTTACAAAAAGGTACGGCCAAACTTCAGGAAACATTCCTCACACACAAATAAAGAAAAGATGTTATGTGGACATGCGTCTGGAAACGCTTAATTTCCATGTTAGAATTCATTTTAGTTTCGTCAGTATGTACTGTACTTCCTCCATTCACCGCCAGTTGGCCCAATTGAAGGAAGGTAATGTTGACTTCGGTGCTTGTGTTGACATGCGACTCATTGCTCTACAGTACTAACAACAAGCACATCAGTACGTAGCATCAACAGGTTAGTGTTCATTACGAACGTGGTTTTGCAGTCAGTGCAATGTTTACAAATGCGGAGTTGGCAGATGCCCATTTGATGTATGGATTGGCACGTGGCAATAGCTGTGGGGCGGTACGTTTGTATCGAGATAGATTTCCAGAACGAAAGTGTCCCGACAGGAAGACGTTCGAAGCAATTGATCGGCGTCTTAGGGAGCACGGAACATTCCAGCCTATGACTCGCGACTGGGGAAGACCTAGAACGACGAGGACACCTGCAATGGACGAGGCAATTCTTCGTGCAGTTGACGATAACCCTAATGTCAGCGTCAGAGAAGTTGCTGCTGTACAAGGTAACGTTGACCACGTCACTGTATGGAGAGTGCTACGGTTGTTTCCGTACCATGTACAGCGTGTGCAGGCATTATCAGCAGATGATTGGCCTCCACGGGTACACTTCTGCGAATGGTTCGTCCAATAATGTGTCAACCCTCATTTCAGTGCAAATGTTCTCTTTACGGACGAGGCTTCATTGCAACGTGATCAAATTGTAAATTTTCACAATCAACATGTGTGGGCTGACGAAAATCCGCACGCAATTGTGCAATCACGTCATCAACACAGATTTTCTGTGAAAGTTTGGGCAGGCATTGTTGGTAATGTCTTGGTTGGGCCTCATGTTCATCCATCTACGCTCAATGCAGCACGTTATCATGATTTCATACGGGGTACTCTACCTGTACTGTTAGAACATGTACCTTTACAAGTACGATATAACATGTGGTTCATACACGATGGAGCTCCTGCACATTTCAGTCGAAGTGTTCGTACGCTTCTCAACAACAGATCCGGTGATCGATGGATTGGTAGAGACGGACCAATTCCATGGCCTCCACGCTCTCCTGACCACAACCCTCTTGACTTTCATTTATGGGGGCATTTGAAAGCTCTTGTCTACGCAACCCCGGTACGAAATGTAGAGACTCTTCGTGCTCGTATGGTGGACGGCTGTGATACGATACGCCATTCTCCAGGGCTGCATCAGTGCATCAGGGATTCCATGCGACGGAGGGTGGGTGCATGTATCCTCGCTAACGGTGGACATTTTGAACATTTCCTGTAACAAAGTGTTTGAAGTCACGCTGGTACGTTCTGTTGCTATGTGTTTCCATTCCATGATCAATGTGATTTGAAGAGAAGTAATAAAATCAGCTCTAACATGGAAAGTAAGCGTTTCCGGACACATGTCCACATAACACATTTTCTTTATTTGTGTGTGAGCAATGTTTCCTGAAAGTTTGGCCGTACATTTTTGTAACACCCTGTAAAACCGTCCAAGTGATAGCAGCGTCACCTGTCGAGGAATGACTCGTGGTCAGACACACGCACAGTGAGCGTGTTGTCCGCGTGGAATGGGCAAGACGCGCGATCCACTTGAGTTTGACCAAAGGTAGATTGTAATGAGCCGGATGCTCTGAATGAGGATTTCGGAAATTTCACGGGTTTTAGGGAATTCGAGGTGTGCTGTGGTGAGTGTCTTCAACACGCGGCGAAACCAAGGTGAAATCACGTCCACACATCGTGGGGCTGAGCAGCCAGCCCTTATTACAAATGTCGTCGCCGTAGGCTGGACGGACTGGTAAGACAGGACAGGTGGCGAACTGTGGCGGAACTAATATTCGACTTTAATACTGGGCAAAGTACAAGTGAGTCTGAACACAGAGCACCGAACACTCCCAACGATGGGCCTCTTCAGCTGACAACTGCAACTGAAACGGACACACGACCATCAGCACTGGATCCGGCGCAGTGCAGTGACAGAGCGTTGCATGGTCCGATGAATACCGATACTTTCTTCATCATGCCGATGGGAGGGTGCAGATTCGTCGTCTTCCGCGGGAGCACTCTGACACCTGTACTGGAGATGGAGACAAGCTGGCAGCACCTCGACTGTGCCCTGAGGAACATTCGCGTCATCCATGAGTACGGTAGGGCTCGTGCAAGGCACCATGATGGCCAAGGTGTATCGTACGCTGCTTGTACACCACATACACCCCTTCATGACGATCATGTTCCCTGACGGCAGTGGCATTTTTCAGCGAGATAATGCATCGTGTCAAAAGGCCAACAGTGTGATGAAGTGCTTCGAGGAACGCTGTGGCGAGCTCCAGTTGACATGCTAGCCGCTCAGCTCGCCATATCTGAACCCTTTCCAGTACATGCGGGATGTGACTGAATAGCCGGCCGCGGTGGTCGTGCGGTTCTAGGCGCTCCAGTCCGGAGCCGCGCTGCTGCTACGGTCGCAGGTTCGAATCCTGCCTCGGGCATGGATGTGTGTGATGTCCTTAGGTTAGTTGGGTTTGATTAGTTCTAAGTTCTAGGGGACTGATGACCACAGCAGTTGAGTCCCATAGTGCTCAGAGCCATTTGAACCATTTTTTGTGACTGGCTTCAGAGCTCATCACCCTACTCCCCGGATTTGACTTTTGCCGGCAGATGTGGTTCCAAGTCACTACCAGGACCTCATTTCCTCCGTCCCACGATGCGTCGCTGCTGTTACCGATGCCAAATGTGGGCATACAGTCTATTAAGTAGGTGGTCATAATGTTCTGGCTGATCAGTTTTCAGTTACTAAGCTGGAAGGGCAAATCGCGTTTGTTTGAACACCTTAATTCAATTACACTGCCCACAAGTAATGAGAATTTTTTTTTGTCAAGTATGCATGTTGTCATGTCGTGTGACTAGGGCCTCCCGTCGGATAGACCGTTCGCCGGGTGCAAGTCTTTCGATCTGACGCCACTTCGGCAACTTGCGGTTCGATGGGGATGAAATGATCCTGGTAAGGACAACACAACACTCAGTCCCTGAGATGAGAAAACCTCCGATTCAGCCGGGAATCAAACCCGGGCCCTTGGGATATACATTCTGTCGCGCTGACCACTCAGCTACCGGGTGGGCGTACTGCATGTTGTCATTCAAAATAAGAGTTTAACGATGTTTGAAGCCGTTAATGGCACCAAAATTAATGAACAATGTTTTATGATCTGAAGATGACTAGACTGACAGCCGTAACTAGTAACCCACTCAAATAGACTTCATGTGGGACCTTGACTTCATGGTTTTCACCTCCTAATGTCAGAAAAGATTCTGGAGTACTATTCTGTGATGTAAGAGAGTAAGAGTCACAAATTTACTCGCCACACTTTACCAGCCACCTTTTGGTCAGGGACCGTAATAACCTGCTATTGTAGGATTACGGGTAAACAATTTTTTAAGGCTTATCAACAATTTTTTATCCATTTAAGCAAAACGAGGATAATGGAATGTAGTCGAATTAAGTCGGGTGATGCTGAGGGTATTTGATTAGGAAATGAGACACTTAAAGTAGTAAAGGTGTTTTGCTATTTGGGGAGCAAAAGTAACTGATGATGGACGAAGTAGAGAGGATATAAAATGTAGACTGGCAATGGCAAGGAAAGCGTTTCTGAAGAAGAGAAATTTGTTAACATCGAGTATAGATTTAAATGTCAGGAAGTTATTTCTGAAAGTATTTGTATGGAGTGTAGCAATGTATGGAAGTGAAACATGGAAGGTAAATAGTTTGGACAAGAAGAGAATAGAAGCTTTTGAAATGTGGTGCTACAGAAGAATGCTGAAGATTAGATGGGTAGATCACATAACTAATGAGGAAGTATTGAATAGGATTGGGGAGAAGAGAAGTTTGTGGCACAACTTGACCAGAAGAAGGGATCGGTTGGTGGGACATGTTCTGAGGCATCAAGGAATCACCAATTTAGTATTGGAGGGCAGCGTGGAGGGTAAAAATCATAGGGGGAGACCAAGAGATGAATACACTAAGCAGATTCAGAAGGATGTAGGTTGCAGTGGGTACTGGGAGATGAAGAAGCTTGCACAGGATAGAGTAGCACGGAGAGCTGCATCAAACCAGTCTCAGGACTGAAGACCACAACAACAACAACAAGGGAATACTTAGCTAAAATGAACGTAATGTTTATCAGAAAAAGTTGCCAAAATGTGCTTTGTGATTGGATATTTACAGATTTAAACAACTTATACCGCGCACTAACTCAAAACTACGCTCTCGTGGGTTATGACTTTATTCCGTCAACCACTCCAAGTACAGAGCTAGTAATGTTTTGCTTCATCTTTCTCTATAGACGGTACAAAATTTCCAGCGATGGTCGGAAAGTTGGCAGTCCTCTCTCTCTCTCTCCCTCCCTCCCACCCCTTTTCCCCCAGCTAAGATTCGCTGTCAGCGGCACGCAGGTCACCGTGAGGCCTAACGCATTCATAGGCGCAGCAAACTTGCGCGAGGCGGGCCGGCGCTGCTGCTGAAACATTCAGCGCCGCCCCCGGAGGAACTGCGCGCTCTGTCGGCCGCGGCCGAGGATCAATGTAGGGGGCGGAGGCGGCTGGGGGCGGCAGGGGCAGCTGAATAAGGCATGCGGGCCGGGCCTCTCCGGCACGCGCCGTTTCACTTTATTCGCACTTTGTTTCCATTTTTGTTATCATTTCATTCTTCTTTCATCAAAGGCGTGCGAGGTACAGTCTCAAAAAAACTGCTTCCACCGTTCAGGATTACGATAGCTCCGAGTTGCACATTTCGTTTGTACTTAGGTTCCTCTCTACACCTCTATCTGTATCTATGTTCCGCGAGCAACTTTATACATTTTGATGGATGATGTCTCTGGTAACAGTACCTATTCTCAACTTGTTGAATCATTATTGGTAAAGCTCCATTTGAGCTCTAATGTCTCTGACTTTCTCATCGTGGACATTTCGCGAGACGTATATGGGAGTACTGGTCAGAAAGAAACAATGTTTAAAGAAGTGGGATATGGCATCACTGGGAAATGAAGAGGTACGCTGGAAGTTCTCTGAGGCTGTAGATAATGCTGTAAGGAATAGCGCGTAGGCAGTTCATTGAAGAGAAATTGACATTACTGAAAAGGGCAATCACAGAAGTAAGAAAGAGAAACATACATACAAAAAAAGATAACCGCTACGAAACCATAGGTAACATAAGAAATACTTTAAATTATCGGTGAAAGAAGCAAGTACAAAAATGTTCAGGGAAATTCAGGGGTACAGAAATACAAGTGACCTAGGCACGAAGTAAATAGTAACTACAGGGAAACTAAAGAGATATGGCTCCATGAAAGGTGTGGAGAAATCGAAAGGGAAATGAGTGCCGGAGGAACTGACTCAGCATAAAGAAAAGTCAAATCAACCATCGGTGAGAGTAAAAGCAAGAGTGGCCACATTAAGAGTGCAAATGGAATTTCACTGTCAAATCCGGGGGAAAGAGTGGACATTTTAAAAGAGCACACTGAAGACCTCTATGATGGGGAAGACTTGTCTGGTGAGTCGATAGAAGAAGAACCAGGAGTCCATGTAGAAGAGAGAGGGGATCCAGTATTAGTATCAGAATCTGAAAGAGCTTTGGAAAACCAAAGATCGAATAAGGCCGAACGAATAGATAACATCTATGAGAACTTCTCAAATCCATGTGGAAGTGGCATCGAAACGGCTACTCGCGTTGGTATGTAGTATGGATGAGTCTGGCGATATACCAACCAACTTTCGAAAAAGCATCATCTACACAATTCCGATGATTGAAAGAGCTGACAAGACTGAGAATTATCGCACAATCAGCTTAACAGCTCATGCATCCTAGTTGCTGATAAGAATAACAAACAGAAGAACGGAAAAGAAAATTCAGGATGTGTTAGAGGATGATCAGTTTTGCTTTAGGGAGGTAAAGGCACCATAGAGGAAGACCTGACGTTGCAGTTCATCCTGGAAGCAAGACTAAAGAAAAATCAAGAAACGTTCATAGGATTTGTCTACAATGAAGAAGTGTTTGACAATGTCAAATGGTGCAAGATGTTAGAAATTCTGTGGTAAATAGGGTAAACCATAGGGAAAGACGGGGAATGTACATTACGTACAAGAGCCGAGAGGGATAAGTGAGAGTGGAAGACCAAGATCGAAGTGCTCTGAGTAAGACAGGAACGTAGTCTTTCATCCCTACTGTTCAATCTATGTGCCGAAGAAGCAATGATGGGAATAAAAGAATGGTTCAGAACCGGAATTACAATTGAAGGTGAAAATATATCAATGATAAGATTCGCTTATGACATTGTTAGCCTCAGTGAAAATGAAGAACTGTAGAATCTGGTGGATGGAATGAACGGTCTAACGTGTACAGAATATGGGTTGAGAGTACATCGAAGAAAGACGAAACCAATGAGAAATAGGAGAAATGAGATCAGCGAGAAACTTAACATCAGTATTGGCGATCGTGAAGTAGACGAAATTTAAGAATTCTGCTACCTAGGCAGCAAAATAACCCATGACGCACGGAGCAAAGAGGGCATAAAAAGCGGACTAGCACTAGGAAAAATGTCATTCCTGGCCAAGAGGGGTCTGTTAGCATACAACATAGACCTTAATTTGTGTAACAAATTTCTGAGAATATACGTTTGCAGCACAGAACTGTATGGTTGTGACACACAGACTGTGGACAAACCGGGAAAGAAGAGAATCGACGCATCTGAGATGTGGTGTTACAGAAGAATTTTCAAAATTTGGTGACTTGATAAGGCAAGGAATGGAAAAAAAGAGGTGGAGGGTACGCATTCCTCCCACCTTGTAGTTTCTGCCACTGGAGTTTGTTGAGCATCTCCATAGCACTCGTGGGACGGCTGGATGATCCAGCGGCGGAGTGCACCACTCTTTGCTCCATCTTCTCTACCTCCTTTACTAATCCAACATGAGGGAACGTACACAGGTAAAATTGAACGACCTTCATGAAACTTGGCGGGTGTGTATGGAGGTTAAAATAGTGCCGTATGTATTTTTTTCGTTTTTGCCCCATTTCACTTTTAAGGTTGAAAACACACTCCAATACGTAGTTTGGCGTATTAGGTTTAGAGGGAACAGTTTCGAAAATATATAAAAATATGTTTCAAATGAAAATTAGAATGTAATTATCACTCTTTAATGCTGTATAGTTAACTATTGTAATAATCTGAAGTTCTACGAAGTATCCCTCCACCATAAATTAATTTTGAAAAATGAAAATTTTTGTTAGAATATAAATTAAAGAAGCTTTCACGCCACATTCGTACATATGTAATAATCCAACATGTACTAATCCAACATGAGGGAACGTACACAGGTAAAATTGAACGACCTTCATGAAACTTGGCGGGTGTGTATGGAGGTTAAAATAGTGCCGTATGTATTTTTTTCGTTTTTGCCCCATTTCACTTTTAAGATTGAAAACACACTCCAATACGTAGTTTGGCGTATTAGGTTTAGAGGGAACAGTTTCGAAAATATATAAAAATATGTTTCAAATGAAAATTAGAATGTAATTATCACTCTTTAATGCTGTATAGTTAACTATTGTAATAATCTGAAGTTCTACGAAGTATCCCTCCACCATAAATTAATTTTGAAAAATGAAAATTTTTGTTAGAATATAAATTAAAGAAGCTTTCACGCCACATTCGTACATATGTAATAAATGTGGTTTCTGAAAATAAGCTGTATACAGTGTGGTGTTTGATTATTTTTAGCGTACCTAAATAAAATATCTAAACGTTATAATTATTTATTTTACCTATTATGTTTCTTAAATTGTCCTTTTACGTTTTATAATAATGCTTCGTTTTTAGTTTACCGTGTCGCATATGTGTATTTTATTAATTGAAAATATTAAGCAACTTTTTAATATGGTACAAAATCATTACGATAATGGTAAAGTGTAAAGAAGAAATGCTTAAAACATAACTTTTGTAACTCTGCATATGAAAGATCGAAATTTTTTGACACAATACAGATTACGATAAACAAAATAATCAAAATTCAAATCTACTCTCAAACTGTAACCGGAGATCCTCTAAGTATGCCGATTTGTATCAGGCATATTTCAGCATCGAAGAGAACTGATTGTATACTGGTGACTACAAGTGGAGAGTTACATAATTAGATCTGAAATCTTCTCACGAATTTCTTCTAACATAAAAAGAGTATACATCTATCTCATGGTTCTACCTGTGCCGTCGAGTCTTTTGGGTTCGACTGATGAACAACTTTCTTGTCCTTGGGTACGACGCTCAAAACGGTTTTTTCAAACTGACCACCGCCATTACACCGTTTTAAAAGAAACTAATGGAGAGGTTGGATCGAAAATTCCAGAATCTCTTTTTGAAGCCCCAAAAGTTCGATGATATATAGCGGGTGAATGGCGCAACTGTGCAAGACCCCTTGCCACACTCTGACCTTGGAACTGTCAGTTTCGATTTCACGTGTTGGTTGAGTACATTCTGACCCCCATATATGAACTTTACGGTGGTTCAATTTGCTGAATATATAAAAAGTTAACTCATTTATATATAAATCTTTCCCAAAAAAGTCGTAATTTGCGTCAATCTAATCTAGCACATCCACTGCAAAACTGTTCACGGTATGGTTTGTCGTTAGGGTCTAGTGCCTGTAGCAGTTGTATCCTGTAGGCGCGAAGACATAAACTCTTCTGGAAAACTTAGTGGACTGATGATTGTGACATTTCCAACTCTGTGTCCGCCACACATATTGATTTTGTCGGACGCCTCCCCCCCCCCCCCTCCCACCTTGCACATATTGGCGTCTGAAACACTATGGGCCATCCACCTCCGGCTTATTGTGAACGATACCTGTTTCCACACATGACGTACGCCAATCCTAAGTAAGAATGTCAGATCAAACACCTTTCAGCCGTCTAGTTTCCAAACTGACTTCATTTGACTACCAGTTTCGGCGATTTAATACGGCTCCTTTAGGCCCTGATCGACGTCAAAGCAGGGGCCAGAACCGAGGTGGAATCTTCCTACATGTCAAAACGAAAGCCAGAACCTCTTACACATCTGTCAGTGGCCTGAAGATGGCGTAGTAAATAACGGAACTGGTAGCAAAATAAAATAAGTTTGAAACTAGGTGGCTGAAAAGTGTTTGATCTGCCATCCTGTATCGAACAACCGAGTCCAGCAACTACATCTGAAAATATGGACATACCGAGACTGCTACGTAATGTTGGTTTCCGTCTATACTTTGCCCCAAAGTTTTGTTTCACTTGGGTATCAGACTTCACCTCTTCGAACCGTTTTTGACACTGAGCTATCTTCTGCGACGTCCATAAAAAAACAAAAAATTAAAAATTTTGTGAGTTTATCACATTTTGAAAACTACATGTTATTTTCTATTACAGTTTCAGTTTCTAACCTATTAAATTTATAAATTGAACTGATAATGTATGGACATACTATCATCCTTCTCCTGTAGGTCATAGTCTAATGCAAAATTTATTTAACATATTTAGTTTTAGGTACGCATGAAAATCCTGGGAAAGCAGTTTAGGCTTCTTAGGAGTAAACTACATTTCCAAGATTCAGTTTATGTGTCAGAGGGTTTTTGCATCTTGAATTCGTAATTTCAGAGCACACTTAGAGTCCCGACACACTTAGGAGTAGCGCAAGCACTGCTCTTGCATTGCTGATGCACCAAAGGGCGCACGCACCTCCTAGACGTCGAGTACGGTGCCACGGCAAGGCCAGGAGCGATGTCCTGCCAGAATGGACGAGTGTCTGGCATACAGTACCGAAGCGGCCACTTCTCTTAGTACTGCTGCTGGGCCGCCGCTAGCAACTGACAAGTCCTCGGTGCATCGCCAGTGCCATCGATGCTGCGACGGCCGAGCTCGCTTAGTAGTAGTAATAGTAGCTTTATTCGTCCATAGATCTCTTTTTACGGGGAACATGTCAAAGTATCTACTAGTTCAATTTAAAATAAGCTAATTCGTATACACATACTTTTACAGACTTCTAATTCGAGACAATCATTACATTTACTCCTGGTATACAATATGTTATTAAAAAAAAAGTTTATTAAATAATGTAGTGCCACATTGTTCACTCATATCTCACTACCAGTCACTGGACACACACACGCACACACACACACACACACACACACACACACACACACATACACACACCAGTGATCTCTGGGCCATTTTCTGTACCAACTGAGTCAGCGTCCCTCTATAATGAGTGAGATGTAGAGCTCAGAAAGAGAAAGAGATGTTACTCTTGTGCAAAGCATAGCTTGGCGGTAATTATTTCTAGAAAAGGAAAAAAGAAGAAAACAACAGTGTGAAGGTGTTAGGTGGAATGTTGGATGTTTTGTAATCATTATTATTATTTATTTGCATTACATTTTTTTTACCAGACCCCTACTCTGTTTTATCCAAGTAATCCTTCAATGTATAAAATGTATTGCATAACAGGTACTTTTTAGCTGCCTTCCTAAATAAGTGTATTTTTGAAATTTCTTTAATCTCTTTTGAT